>NW_017673153.1:111092-119504 GCF_001879085.1 Nicotiana attenuata
ATTTCTGGTTCGCGACTGTTAAACAGAGTCAAACCCTTCCTCGATTCGGGATTCAAACCGGTGACTTGGGACACCATAAATCTCCCAAGTGGCGACTCTGAATCTCTTAATAAACGAATCCCGTTTCGATTGTCCTTTAATTGGAAAACTCCTTTATTATACCCTTCACGGGGTGTAGTTGAGAAAAAGGAGGTGTGACAGCTCTGGTGACTCTGCTGGGGACCGAACCCAGAATCTCTGGTTTAGGGTTCAAGAATTCGAGCTCAGTTAAATTGTTATATTTGGCTATATTTTGTTTTGCTATATGATCCATGCCTTTTGTGCTAAATGTTTTACCGCTTTGATATTTGTTGATTGTATATAAACTGTCGCGAATCCCTTCCTCTCTCTGAGTCTTCTACATCATGGAGAAGGGTGCACTTCGTGTAGCTTCTCTTCTGTTTAGAGTCTTTTCCCATTTAGAACGAGGTTTGGATAAGTTGCAAAGCCGGCGGAGCTTCTGTATCCCCGGTACGCTGCCTCCCCCTCGGCCTGAGTTGTCCGCTCGGGTAAGCCAGGTCTAGACCAATAAACCTAGGGTTTAAACCTAAGAGAACAAAACCTCATGCCAGCTCCCTAGTAGGACGCTTGTTTGCATCATGTGCATTTGACTTAGGGGACTCAACACAGGGGTTGGGTCCGTCCAGGACATGTGACCTGAAATAATGGACCATCCTGATGCATCTTACGTGTTACTTGCGCATTCATTTGCTCGGCTTTGCATGTTGACTGGCTTGTCTAAATGAGTGAATTATGAAAATAGGCAGTGTTAGGACTAAGTGAGGGTGACCATTTGTTGTGAAAAACCAATATCCAAGTAGTGCCGAAATGCTGCCGGATTTTTGAAAATGAAAGAAAAAGAAGAAAAGTAGTTTGTTTTTTTTAGTTTGTTTTGTTTATCAATGGAAAAGAAAAACGAAAAAAAAAGTTTTATTTTCAAATTAGTTTGTTTATTAGCCACTGAAAAAGAAAATATAAAAAATAAATTGTGCTTTCAGAAATAGTGTATTTGCCAACAAAAACAAAAGAGTCCTATTTTCAAAAATAGTTAGGTTTATTTGACCGAACTACGCTGGTTTGATTCTCACCGGATGTGAGATACGTAGGCAACCCTCATCGGGTCCAACCACCCTTTTGCAACAATAGCCAAAAAATGTCAAAATTTTAATATTTGTCATAAATAAGTCGGGTGATGCCATTCTTGTTAAAAACAAGCCGAATGTCCCCAAAAGGGCGCCGGAAGGCTGTTTTTGCAAGAACAGCCACCCTGAGTCATTTTTTTACATGGTTTGCGGGCACAGCCTTAAAATCTTCCTCCCAGAAGTGCTGAAAGGCTGTATTTGCAAATCCAAGTCCTGTCTTCTAAATAAAGAATTTTTGCACAAATAGCCATTTTTCAAAATAAATCATTAAAGTCCCCTAATAAATGTGCAGGATGAATTCTAGTAACATCGAAACCTTCTCAGTCCTGAGCGAGATCCCTTTGAAACTCCACATGTGGTGGCATGATTTGGGGAAGGGTAGCAGAGAAACCGTGATCAAGGTTTTGGGTGGTCTCGTCGATTTGCTGAACATCAAACCAAGAAAAGATATTATTGAGGCATTAATACCATTTTGGGATCCGACCCGTAATGTATTCCGGTTTCCAGATTTTGAACTCACACCTACATTAGAAGAGACTGCCGGATACGCCAGTCTTAACGGGAACCTCCGAGGTAGATACCCATTGGCCCCACGACCAGTAACCCTTCATAGGTTCTTGGATTTGTTGAACATGAGCCGGGATATTCAAGACCCGTATTTGGCGGAGGGGTGTTGCACATTGCATTTCTTATATCATCGGTATGGTAACCCCAAAGGTTTCGAGGAACCCAACACAGGATTGACACATGCTGGGAATAAAGACAAATGGGAAGCCCGACGGGGATTAGCCTTCATGGTAGCCTTTTTGGGAGTGGTAATTTGTCCAAGAAAAGATGGTCACATAGACCTTGGCCTGGTAGGGATGCTGGATGTTGCCATGAAAAAACCAACTAGCACAGTGGTTCCCCTGATTGTAGCAGAAATGTACCGAGCTTTGACCAAATGTCGAGAAGGGGAGAAATTCTTTCAAGGTTGCAATTTGCTCTTACAATTGTGGATACAGGAACACCTCTGTCACCGCACAGGCTACATGAACTACGGTTTAACTGGAGTGAGTTGTATTGCAGAATTCGAGACCCGGGTGACAGGTATTGAGTTCCCTGAGGGTACTGAGGCCTGGTCGTCATGCTTAAGATCCCTGACCGCAGATAAAGTTGAATGGGCTTATGGATGGCTTCCTACTACTGAAGCCGTATACACATCAGCAGAGGTTTCTTATATTCTTTTGATGGGTATTCGAAGCATACAGTCTTATGCCCCTTACCGAGTTTTGCGGCAGTTTGGAAGATTCCAGACAATGCACAATGATGAACACCTGAGCGAGCAAGCCATCGAGTTAGGCCCGAAAGCTGCATTCCCTAAAGGCAGAATTCGAAAGATTTGGAATGAGTGCAGGTACCTTGAACCCAAGACTATAGTACAGGACCGAGCCAGAGGTGAGGTAGATCCCAAATACTTGGTCTGGTTTGGTAAGAGATTTCAACTTCCTGAGAGACCCGCTAAAAGGCTACATGTACAACAATTCACTAACGAGGCCTGGGTGCAATGGGATGGTTAGCCAAAGAAAAAGAGTACAGGGCCCGAATAGGAGCATTGGAAAAACAGGTTCAGGAGCTCCGGTTTGAAAACACCTTGCAAGCCGCAGCTGATGAAGGTGATAAAAAGAAATTGGCCCAGGAGAATGAAGCTCTCAAAGCCCAAATTCAGCAAATGAAAATAGATGCCAGGAATCGGGAAAGAAGTCTATCCGACGAGAGATTGATAAAAGGGTTGAAGAAACAAGTCCTGGACTGTCAGGAAGAATTGGAAAAATCCGAAGGGAACATGGCAAGACTTCGGGCACAATGGGCAAAGAAGACTGAGGAAAGAGCCCAATTTGTACAACAAATGAANAGTCACGGGTTGGACAACATATTTTCGGTCCCTCACTGCTAGCCAAATAGAGTGGACGCTGGGATGGTTACCCGTTGATGAAATCGATATATGCCGGCAGCCCGACCACATTTCCTTCTGATGGGGCTTAGAAGCATTCAGCCTTAGCCCCGTATCGAGTGTTGAGACAGCTGGGGAGATGCCAGATAGTACCCAAGGATGATGATCTTCGTTTGCAAGTGGTTGAGATTGGCCCCGATGGCCAGTTTCCTGAAGCAATGGTCCGCCAAGTCTGGAGCGAATGTCAATATTTGGCGGCAAATACTTGTGTCCGGGATCGAGCCAGAGGAGAAGTGTCACCTGATTATCAGGCTTGGTATAGAAGGGACGTTGCATTCGGAAGACCGGCCAAAAGACCTCACCTCCAGGAATTTGCCGAATCATCGCAAGAACAGTGGGCTTGGTTAGCTAAAGAAAATAAGTACAGGGCCCGCATAGGAGCATTAGAAAAACAGGTCCAAGACCTCCAGTTTAAAAACAGCGTGCAAGCCGCGGCTGACGAGGGTGAGAGAAAGAAATTGGCCAAAGAGAATGAAGCTTTACGAGCCCAAATCCAAAAGATGAAGCTAGAGGCCGACAACCCTGTCAGAAGTGCCAAAGATACAAAGCTTATAGAAAATCTAAGGCAAAAAGTGAATGACTACAGTTTTGACCTCAACAAGGCAGAAAGGGAATTAGCTGGGGTTCGGAAACAATTGGCTAAAAACGCGAAAGAATGTGCCCGCATGGTTAAGCAGTTGAAAGAAGAATACGACAATGAGGTCACAGGATTAAAGAAAAAGGTCATTGCCACAGAGAACAGAATGATCAAACAGGCAAAAGAATTCAAAGTTGAAAGAGAGCATTGTTACATGGCATTGGCACAATTAGAAATGGACTTGCAACAACTCCGGGAACAAAACCAGGCAGCTGAGCAAACTTTGGAGGCTAGGACCCAACAGATAGGGCGGTTGCTTTAAGAAAAAGGCAGAATCCGAGAGAGAATCTTAACCGTTGCTCATTCTATTACTAGGAAATGCCAAATGTACGAGAACATGACCCGTACCACCTTCTTTGCATCAGTGATGATATTTGTGAAGCAGATAATGAGCGACCTGGACAGACTTCAAGGGGAACTTGCATATAGGCCCGCGGCGAGACCGAACGATGTCCCGCGAGCACCAGGAGCTTTAATGTATTCATGATTGTCTTTTGAGAGTTTTTCATTTGAGTCTGTATTTCCGTTTCTGCTGGCGTCTGTATTTCCTTTTCATTAAAAGTCCGTCAGTTGATTGAGTCTGTATTTTTGTTTGAACTAGAATAGGGATGGTGGAGTCTGTAGTTCTTTTCTGCATTGGAGTCTGTTAGTTGTTTAATCTGTCAGTTTCGAGTCTTTGTAATAGACGTATTTGTTATCAATAACATTTGGAATTTCCCAAAAATATTTTGTTTCTACTTTACACTGTTCGTCGCGAACTACGCTTGGTCTGATTCATGAGGGCTCATGATATGTAGGCAATCTCCATAGGATTCGACCGTAACCAAAAAGAAAACAGCAAATAAGAGAAAATAAAAAAGAGAGCAAGAGAAAAGAAAGAAACGAGCGGAAAAACAATTTTGAGGAAAGGAGAGAATAGGAACAAGAAAAACCGAGGCAAAAGAAAAGAAGGAAAGGAAAAGAGAGGAAAATGAGAGGAAGCAAAGAAAAGAGGGAAAGGCAAGAAACAAACAATGGAAAACACGAGGGAAGAATGAGAGGAAAGGCATGGCAAATAAAGAAAACGGAAAGCCGGGATGACGCATGCAACCAAGCAAAGGCATAATAGAAATGGTTAACTGCTTAGGTGCATTCACTCCTCAATGTGCGGTTATCTATCTGTTAATGCTCTAACCGCTAACAAAGTTGTTGTTGATGAGTCCAGGCAAGTGGTTAAGTTGACTGGCATTCTAGCAACCCATCCCTACAACACCCGCTCTAAGGATAAGTCAAACATGGTCAACCAGGAATTGGAAGCAAGCATTGTCGACCCATCTAGGGAGGAGGAAGTAGTGGACGTTAATGCAATGAAGGAAGAGATGTATAAACTGAAGCAACAAATGGCCGAGATGTACCAGGCCTGGTCGGAGGGACATCCACCACCAGCCTATCCTGCTAACCCCACCTACCTCCCACCACTAGCTCAGCCTCAAGATCCTCTCACAGTGAATTCATCTCCTGCTTTCCCTACTTACCAGCAGTACTACGGAACCACCTCCACCACCCAAACAAATCCCATGCCCTCCACCACCAATTACTCCTGTGTTCGTGGCTCCCCCACCTGCCGCACTACACAGGTCTTCTAGCAAACCTTTGTTCCAAACCCATGATAACCAGTATTACCCACCCGAAGCCACTTTCAAACCGCCAGAACCATGCCCTTACACTCCCCGTCTTGATCTCTCAGCTGAGGAAGAAAAGCCTCCGAAAAACATGGAGCAAGAGGAAATGATACGGAAGGTTAAGAGCTTAGAACAATCATTCCGAAATATGCAAGGGCTCGGAGGACAAGTGAGTGTAGCTTACAAGGACCTGTGCCTGTTTCCTGATGTCCAGTTGCCACCCGGATTCAAGCTGCCCAAGTTTGACCTATATGATGGCCATGGTGATCCGGTGGCCCACTTAAGGGGATTCTGCAGCAAGATGAGAGGAGCTGGAGGAAGGGACGAGTTATTGATGGCTTACTTTAGTCAAAGTCTAAGTGGAGCAGCCTTGGAGTGGTACACACGACAGGACCATGCTCGATGGTACACTTGGGACGATCTGGCCCAAGCATTTGCATGTCATTTTCAGTACAATCTCGAAATTGTCCCGGACCGTCTGTCACTAACTAAAATTGAGAAGAAGCTCGGAGAAAGTTTCAGAGAGTATGGTTTTCGGTGGAGGGAACAGGCGGCAAGAGTTGATCCTCCAATGAAAGGGAATGAGATGGTTGATTATTTCCTACAGGCTTTGGAGCCGACCTATTATGGGCATCTGGTCTCAGCAGTGGGAAAAACTTTCAACGAGGTCGTGAAAATGGGAAGTATGGTGGAAGATGGTCTCAAGTCTAACAAGATTATGAGCTATTCAGCAATCAAAGCAACTACTGGCTATCCAGAGCGGCACCGGAGGGGTATTGGGAAAGAAGAAGAAAGAAGAGGTTGCAGTAGTGGAATCGAGAGCTTGGTCCAGAGGTCCATCACCATATTATCACCAACCTCGCCCTCACCCCCAAACCTACCCACACACCCCATATGGCCCACCGCAGCACTATTACCCACCTCCTGTCCCCAATTTCTCTGTCCACCATGCCCAAACATACCCCCAACCTCCTACCCACGCACAATGGCGCACACCTACCCCACAAAATACTTACTCATCTGAAAACACCTACCCACCCCCATGAACCAACAGAAATCCCGCTGGAACCGGTTTTTGACCCAATCCCGCATTTAAGAATGATAGGTTGCAGAAGAAGAAGACTTTCACTCCCTTGGGTGAATCTTACACTAGCCTGTACCACAGACTAAGACAGTTGGGCATGCTGAATCCGATTGAACTCAAATTGCCAAATCCTCCCCCAAGGAATCTGGACCACTCTGTGAGTTGTGAATATTGCTCAGGTGCGCCGGGACATGACACAGAAAAATGTTGGCACTTGAAAACGGCCATCCAAGAGCTCATTGATACCCGCCGAATTGAAGTGCAAGCCCCAGAAGAGCCTAACATCAGCCAAAATCCATTACCAACTCGTCACGAGACCCATATGATCGAGCTAGTCCAAAAGGGAGAGCATAAGAAGCCGTCACAAACCGTAATGATGATCAGGGCTAGTGAGGATAGATCAAATGAGAAACTAGCAAAGGAGGGAGCATTGATCAAGGTAGGAGAAACAGTTAGCAAACCAGTTGTAGTGATGAAGAAAGAGCTTTTGAGCAGTGTTGCAGAAAAACAAGAACCAGTTAAAGTGGTAGTGTCGGGGGCGGCTGTCAAGCCCGCTGTGATTGTAAAAGGGGCTCGCACAGAGCCGGTTGTCATCAAGCCAGTGACTCAGCTACCAGTAATCAGTGAAAAGGCCGTCCCATGGAATTATGGCCAAGTGACAGTGATGTATCAGGGAAAGGAAGTTAAGGAAGAAGTTTGTGAAACCCATGGACTGACTCGCTCAGGAAGATGCTTCGTTCCTGACGAGCTGAGAAAGGCTAAACTCACCAAAGATAATCCAGTATCAGTAAAGAAAGCTGTAACTGAAGAAGAAGCAGAAGAATTCTTGAAGAAGATGAAGGCACAAGATTATTCCATTGTAGAACAGTTGAGAAAGACCCCGGCACAAATCTCTTTGCTATCATTACTGATCCACTCAGATGAGCACCGCCAGGCATTGATGAAAAGTTTGAACGAGGCCCATGTTCCCGATAAGATTTCTGTGAACCACTTAGAGAAAATAGCAAACAAGATTTTCGAGGTCGACAGGGTTACATTTTCTGATGATGAGCTGCCTTTGGAAGGCTGGGCATAATAGAGCATTCTACCTCACGGTGAAATGTGAAGACTCTGTGGTCACCTGGGTGCTAGTTGATAACGGGTCCAATGCAAACATTTGCCCTCTCTCCACCCTGGAAAAGTTAAAGGTGGACAGTGAGAGAATTCATAAAAATAGCATTTGCGTGCGAGGATTTGATGGAGGAGGCAAGGACACAGTTGGGGATATAGTGTTGGAACCGACAATAGGTCCGGTTGAATTCACTATGGAGTTCCAGGTGCTCGACGTGGCTGTCTCTTACAACCTTTTGTTAGGACGACCCTGGATCCATGCAGCAAAGGCAGTTCCATCTACTTTGCACAAAATGGTTAAATTCGAGTGGGACATGCAAGAGATTGTGGTGCATGGGGAAGATAGTTCGTGCACTCTGGGTGATGCCATTGTGCTTTTCATAGAAGCTGAGGATGACAAAGGCCCATGGGTGTATCAAGTCTTTGATACGGTATCGGTTGAAAAGATCCCGGAGGGGAAGTGTATTCCTGTGCCAAAGGTAGCTGCTGCATCCGTCATGGTTGCGTCGGAAATGCTGAAGAACGGATTTGTACCTGGAAAAGGCTTGGGTGCTTCTTTACAAGGCATCGTACAGCCTGTATCCCTTCCTGCAAACCTGGATACTTTTGGTTTGGGTTTCAAGCCCACTGCTGCTGACATAAGGCGAGCTAGAAAGATGAAAAAGAAAGCATGGACCCTTCCAAAACCCATCCCCCGCCTTTCCCGTTCCTTTGTCAGGCCTGGTACTAAGAAGCGCCTAGCAACA
>NW_017673153.1:119768-126873 GCF_001879085.1 Nicotiana attenuata
TGGGCTTGGTTAGCTAAAGAAAATGAGTACAGGGCCCGCATAGGAGCATTGGAAAAATAGGTCCAAGACCTCCAGTTTGAAAACAGCGTGCAAGTTGCGGCTGACGAGGGTGAGAGAAAGAAATTTGCCAAAGAGAATGAAGCCTTACGAGCCCAAATCCAAAAGATGAAGTTAGCGGCCGAAAATCCCGTCAGGAGTGCCAAAGATACAAAGCTTATAGAAAATCTAAGGCAAAAAGTGAATGACTACAGTTTTGACCTCAACAAAGCGGAAAAGGAATTAGCCGGGGTTCGGAAACAATTGGCTAAAAACACGAAAGAACGGGCCCGCATGGTTAAGCAGTTGAAAGAAGAATACGATAATGAGGTCACAGGATTAAAGAAAAAGGTCATTGCCACAGAAAACAGAATGATCAAACAGGCAAAAGAATTCAAAGTTGAAAGAGAGCACTGCTATACGGCATTGGCACAATTAGAAATGGACTTGCAACAACTCCAGGAACAAAACCAGGCAGCCGAGCAAACTTGGAGGCTAGGACCCAACAAATAGGGCGGTTGCTTTAAGAAAAAGGCAGAATCAGAGAGAGAATCTTAACCGTTGCTCATTCTATTACTAGGAAATGCCAAATGTGCGAGAACATGACCCGTACCACCTTCTTTGCATCAGTGATGATATTTGTGAAGCAGATAATGAGCGACCTGGACAGACTTCAAGGGGAACTTGCATATAGGCCCGCGGCGAGACCGAACGATGTCCCGCGGGCACCAGGAGCTTTAATGTATTCATGATTGTCTTTTGAGTCTGTATTACTTTTTCTACTAGAGTTTGTCATTTGAGTCTGTTCTACTGGAGTCTGTATTTCCTTAAAAGTTAGTCAGTTGATTGAGTTTGTATTTTTGTTTGAACTAGAATAGGGATGGTGGAGTCTGTAGTTCTTTTCTGCGTCAGAGTCTGGTAGATGTTTAGTCTGTCCACTTTGAGTCTTTGTATTAGACGTAGTTGCTATCAATAAAATTGAAATTCCCAAAAATATGTTTGCTTCTACTTTACGTTTATTCTTCACGAACTACGCTTGGTCTGATTCACGCGGGGTCGTGATACGTAGGCAATCTCCATAGGATTCGACCGTAACCAAATAATAAAATGGAAAAATAGGAGAGAAAATGCAAAAAAGAGAGCGGCAAGAAACAATCGCAAAAATAAAAAAGGGAAGTGGCACATAGAAATAAGGAAAAGCCGGGATGACGCATGCAACCAAGCAAAGGCATAATAGAAATAGTTAACTGCTTAGGTGCATTCACTCCCCAATGTGCGGTCATCTATCTGTTAATGCCCTAACCGCTAACAAAGTTGTTGTTGATGAGTCCAAGCAAGTGGCTAAGTTGACTGGCATTCTGGCAACCCATCCCTACAACACCCGCTCTAAGGATAAGTCAAACATGGTCAACCAGGAATTGGAAGCAAGCATTGTCGACCCATCTAGGGAGGAGGAAGTAGTGGACGTTAATGCAATGAAGGAGGAAATGTATAAACTGAAGCAACAAATGGCCGAGATGTACCAGGCCTGGTCGAAGGGACATCCACCACCAGCCTATTTTGCTAACCCCACCTACCTCCCACCACTAGCTCAGCCTCAAGATCCTCCCACAGTGAACTCATCTCCTGCTTTCCCTACTTACCGGCAGTACTACGGAACCACCTCCCAAACACCACCACCTCCACCACCCAAACAAATTCCATGCCCCCCACCACCAACTACTTCTGTGTTTGTAGCTCCTCCACCTGTCACACTACACAGGTCTTATAGCGAACCTTTGTTCCAAACCCATGATAACCATTATTACCCACCCGAAGCCACTTTCAAACCGCCAGAGCCATGCCCTTACACTCCCTGCCTTGATCTCTCAGCAGAAGAAGAAAAGCCTCCCAAAGACCCTGAGCAAGAGGAAATGATACAGAAGGTCAAGAGCTTAGAACAGTCATTCCGGAATATGCAGGGGCTTGGAGGACAAGTGAGTGTAGCCTACAAGGACCTGTGCCTATTTCCTGATGTCCAGTTGCCCGTAGGATTCAAGTTACCCAAGTTTGACTTATATGATGGACATGGTGATCCGGTGGCCCACTTAAGGGGATTCTGCAGCAAGATGAGAGGAGCTGGAGGAAGGGACGAGTTATTGATGGCTTACTTTAGTCAAAGTCTAAGTGGAGCAGCCTTGGAGTGGTACACACGACAGGATCATGCTCGATGGTACACCTGGGACGACCTGGCTCAAGCATTTGCATGTCATTTTCAGTACAATCTTGAAATTGTCCCGGACCGTCTGTCACTAACTAAAATTGAGAAGAAGCCCGGAGAAAGCTTTAGAGAGTATGGTTTTCGGTGGAGGGAGCAGGCGGCAAGAGTCGATCCTCCAATGAAAGAGAACGAGATGGTTGATTATTTCCTACAGGCCTTGGAGCCTACCTATTATGGTCATCTGGTATCAGCAGTGGGAAAAACTTTCAACGAGGTCGTGAAAATGGGAAGTATGGTGGAAGAGGGTCTCAAGTCTAACAAGATTATGAGCTATTCAGCAATCAAAGCAACTACTCAGGCTATTCAGAGTGGCAATGGAGGAGTATTGGGAAAAAAGAAGAAAGAAGAGGTTGCAGTAGTGGAATCGAGAGCTTGGTCCAGAGGTCCATCACCATATTATCACCAACCTCGCCCTCACCCCCAAACCTACCCACACACCCCATATGGCCCACCGCAGCACTATTACCCACCTCCTGTCCCCAATTTCTCTGTCCACCATGCCCAGACATACCCCCAACCTCCTACCCATGCACAATGTCGCGCACCCACCCCACAAAATGCTTACCCAGCTCAAAACACTTACCCACCCCGAAGAACCAACAGAAATCCCGCTGGAACCGATTTTCGACCTAACCCCGCATTTAAGAATGATAGGCTGCAAAAGAAGAAGACCTTCACTCACTTGGGTGAATCTTACACTAGCTTGTACCACAAATTGAGACAGTTGGGCATGCTGAGTCCAATTGAATCCAAATTGCCAAACCCTCCCCCAAGGAATCTGGACCACTCTGTGAGTTGTGAGTATTGCTCAGGTGCGCCGGGACATGACACAGAAAAATGTTGACACTTGAAAACGGCCATCCAAGAGCTCATTGATACCCGCCGAATTGAAGTGCAAGCCCCAGAGGCGCCTAACATCACTCAAAATCCCTTACCAACTCATCACGAGACCCATATGATTGAGCTAGTCCAAAAGGGAGAGCATAAGAAGCCGTCACAAACTGTAATGATGATCAGGGCTAGTGAGGATAGATCAAATGAGCAACTAACAAAGGGGAAGGCATTGATCAAGGTAGAAGAAACAGTTAGCAAGCCAGTCGTAGCAATAAAGAAGGAGCTTTTGAACAGCGTTGCAGAAAAACAAGAACCAGCAAAAGTGGTAGTGCCGGGGGCAGCTGTCAAGCCCGTTGTGATTGTGAAAGGGGCTCGCACAGAGCCGGTTGTCATCAAGCCAGTGACTCAGCTACCAGTAATCAGTGAAAAGGCCGTCCCATAGAATTACGGTCGAGCGACAGTGATGTATCAGGGGAAGGAAGTTAAGGAAGAAGTTTGTGAAACCCATGGACTGACTCGCTCAGGAAGATGCTTTGCTCCTGACGAGCTGAGAAAGGCTAAACCCACCAAAGATAATCCAGTATCAGTGAAGAAAGCTGTAACTGAAGAAGAGGCAGAAGAATTCTTGAAGAAGATGAAGGCACAGGATTATTCCATTGTAGAACAGTTGAGAAAGACCCCGGCACAAATCTCTTTGCTATCATTACTGATCCACTCAGATGAGCATCGCCAGGCATTGATGAAAATTCTGAATGAGGCCCAGGTTCCCGATAAGATTTCTGTGAACCACTTGGAGAAAATAGCAAACAAGATTTTTGAGGTCAACAGGGTTACGTTTTCTGATGATGAGCTGCCTTTGGAAGGCACTGAGCATAATAGAGCACTCTACCTCACGGTGAAATGTGAAGACTCTGTAGTCACCCGGGTGCTAGTTGATAACGGGTCTAGTGCAAACATTTGCCCTCTCTCCACCCTGGAAAAGTTAAAGGTGAACAGTGAGAGAATCCACAAGAATAGCATTTGCGTGCGAGGATTTGATGGAGGAGGCAAGGACACAGTTGGGATATAGTGTTGGAACTAACAATAGGTCCGGTTGAATTCACTATGGAGTTCCAGGTGCTTGACGTGGCTGTCTCTTACAATCTCTTGTTAGGCCAACCCTGGATCCATACAGCAAAGGCAGTGCCATCTACCTTGCACCAGATGGTTAAATTCGAGTGGGACAGGCAAGAGATTGTGGTGCATGGGGAAGATAGTTCGTGTACTCTGGGTGATGCCATTGTGCCTTTCATAGAAGCTGAGGATGACAAAGGCCCATGGGTTTATCAAGTCTTTGATACGGTATCGGTTGAAAATATCCCGGAGGGGAAGTGTATTCCTGTGCCAAAGGTAGCTGCTGCATCCGTTCTGGTTGCGTCGGAAATGCTGAAGAACGGATTTGTACCTGGAAAAGGCTTGGGTGCTCTTTACAAGGCATCGTACAGCCCGTATCCCTTCCTGCAAACCTGGATACTTTTGGTTTAGGTTTCAAGCCCACTGCTGCAGACATAAGGCGAGCTAGAAAGATGAAAAAGAAAGCATGGACCCTTCCAAAACCTATCCCCCGCCTTTCCCGTTCCTTTGTCAGGCTTGGTACTAAAAAGCACCTAGCAACAGCAATGCCCAGTGGTGTGATTGATCCCGACAAGGAGCTGATTGAGAGGTTTGAAAAGCTGTTTTATGAGGTGAATGTATTGGAGGCCGGAGAAGGTCCAAGCAAGGCAGATATTCAGTTCGTGGGGCCCCAGGCAAAGCTTAACAATTGGGAAGCAACTCCCCTTCCTATCCGGAGGGAGTCTTGGTAGTTAGTTTTGATTTCCTTTCAGTTTAATCTGGATTATTTCCAAGGTTGTAATTCGGATGCTATGTTCCGTCCGTATGGATGAGTTAAACCTTGTTATCTTAAATATTAATGAAATGCAATTTCCCTCTTTTTCATTCCTGATAGTTTTCATTTTTGTCTTTCTTTTCTTTCTTGTATAGTCCCTTTTACGCTGGTTTCAATGATATGTCATGCATGAGGAGTCTTCAGCCCAGTCTTAAATGCCAATCTAACTCAGACATAATAATATAAGAAATTGAGTGTGATGACGAAATAGAATATGATGATGAGGAAGCTTTTGAGTAAATCAGTATAGAATTAAGCCATTTTGAAGAAAAACCCAAACCTAATCTGAATGACACCGAGGCAATCAATTTAGGGGATCAGGAGAATGTGCGGGAAACGAAAATAAGCGTCCATTTGGAACCACAGCTCAGAGAAGAGATAGTTAAAGCACTGTTTGAGTACAAAGATGTTTTTGCATGGTCATATGACGACATGCCAGGTTTAAGCACTGATTTTGTGGTCCACAAATTGCCCACTGACCCAGCACGCCCTCCTATCAAGCAGAAGCTAAGGAAATTTAAAACAGACATTAGTGTGAAAATCAAAGAAGAGGTCACCAAGCAGTTTGAGGCAAAGGTCATCCGGGTCACGCGGTATCCACCTGGTTAGCCAATGTTGTGCCTGTGCCAAAGAAGTATGGAAAGACCAGAGTGTGCGTAGATTACCGTGACTTCAATAAGGCAAGTCCGAAAGACAACTTCCCACTACCGAACATCCACATATTGATCAACAATTGTGCCAAACATGAGATTGGTTCCTTCGTGGATTGTTATGCGGGCTATCACCAGATTTTGATGGATGAGGAAGATGCGGAAAAGACGGCATTCATCACGCCTTGGGGAACGTATTGTTATAGAGTCATGCCATTTGGGTTGAAGAACGCAGGAGAAACGTATATGAGGGCGATGACCACCATGTTCCATGATATGATACATCGGGAAATTGAGGTCTATGTAGACGACATGATCATAAAGTCGAGGAAACAATGTGACCATATCAAGGACCTGAGGAAATTCTTCCAGAGACTCCGCAGGTACAACCTCAAACTTAATCCAGCGAAGTGTGCGTTTGGAGTCCCATCTGGGAAGTTGTTGGGATTCGTGGTAAGTCAGTGCGGTATTGAGTTAGACCCGTCCAAGATCAAAGCCATTTAGGAGCTACCACCGCCAAGGAACAAGAAAGAGGTGATGAGTTTGCTTGGCAGGTTGAATTACATCAGCAGGTTCATTGCCCAGCTCACAACGACTTGCGAGCGCATCATCAAGCTGCTAAAGAAAGATGCTGCGGTCAGATGGACGGATGAATGTCAAGCAGCATTTGACAAGATTAAGGAGTACTTGGCTAGTCCACCCGTGTTGGTCCCGCCGGAGCTGGGAAGACCCTTGATCCTTTATCTGACAGTTTTGGATAATTCTTTTGGTTGTGTACTGGGGCAGCATGACATCACAGGAAAGAAAGAGCAGGTGATTTACTACCTCAGCAAGAAGTTCACATCGTATGAGGTGAAGTACACTCAACTTGAGAGGACGTGTTGTGCCTTAACCTGGGTAGCGCAGAAGTTGAAACATTACTTGTCAGCATATACCACCTATCTCATCTCTCGGTTGGACCCGTTGAAGTACATTTTTCATAAGCCCATGCACACAGGGAGGCTGGCGAAGTGGCAAGTCTTGCTTACGGAGTTTGATATTGTCTACGTGACCCGGACTGCAATGAAAGCACAAGCGTTGGCTGATCATTTGGTCGAGAATCCAGTTGATGATGAATATGAACCTTTGAAAACATACTTCCCTAACGAGGAGATAATGCATTTTGAAGAATTAGAACAAGTCGAGAAGCCAGGATGGAAACTGTTCTTTGATGGGGCTGCCAACGCCAAGGGTGTCGGGATAGGAGCGGTACTGATTTCTGAGACAGGGCAACACTACCCTGTTACTGCTCAACTTCGTTTCTATTGCACCAATAACATGGCTGAATACGAGGCATGTATCTTGGGTTTGAGATTGGCTATAGACATGGGTGTCCAGGAAATCTTGGTCATGGGTGAC
>NW_017673153.1:129390-144552 GCF_001879085.1 Nicotiana attenuata
TGTAGCTTTAAAGTTCGTTTCAGATAACAAGATATAGTGGGAGTCGTACCTTCAGTAGATATAACTTAGGTTAATACTATCTTTTAACTAGAAGTTGTCAGGACCCACCTTGGATAATGGGGAGTAGTTTAAGACCTTTTAGACAACAAATGTAGTGGGGGGTAATACCTCTAGAGGATATAACTTAGGTTCATAATTATTAGAAGTTGTCAGGACCTCCCTGGATAATAGGACGTAGCTTTCAAATCCTTATAATAGTTGGCAGAAATTCAGTTTAACACTTACCCATGTGCCCAGCTACCAACTGGGGCGGAAAGTTTTCTTGTTTTTGTCTATTTTTATTGCAGTCAGGAGCCTACCTGGAGAACAAGGGAATACTTTTCAAGCTTCAGCAGTCAGGCGCCCACCTGGAGAACAAGGGAAGTGCAATTCAAATTTTATCTTTTAATTTTTAATATTTGATAACACGCTGTACCCAGTTACCAAACTGGGGCAGAAAATTTTCTTTGTTGTTTATTTTGTTGCAGTCAGGAGCCCACCTGGAGAACAAGGGAATACTTTTCAAGTTCAGCAATTAGGAGCCCACCTGGAGAACAAAGGAATGCTTTTCAAGTTTCAGTGGTCAGGAGCCCACCTGGAGATCAAGGGAAGTACAATTCCAATTTTAGCTTTTAATATTTGATAACATGCTGTACCCAGTCACCGAACTGGGGCAGAAAAATTTTCTTTGCTTGTTTTGTTGCAGTCAGGAGCCCACCTGGAGAACAAGGGAATGCTTTTCAAGTTTCAGCAATCAGGAGCCCACCGGGAGAACAAGGGAATACTTTTCAAGTTTCAGCAGCCAGGCGCCCACCTGGAGAACAAGGGAAGTGCAATTCAAATTTTATCTTTTAATTTTTAATATTTGATAACACGCTGTACCCAGTTACCAAACTGGGGCAGAAAATTTTCTTTGTTGTTTATTTTGTTATAGTTAGGAGACCACCTGGAGAACAAGGGAATACTTTTCAAGTTCAGCAATCAGGAGCCCACCTGGAGAACAAGGGAATGCTTTTCAAGTTTCAGCGGTCAGGAGCCCACCTGGAGAACAAGGGAAGTACAATTCCAATTTTAGCTTTTAATATTTGATAACATGCTGTACCCAGTCACCCAAACTGGGGCAGAGAATTTTCGTTGCTTGTTTTGTCGCAGTCAGGAGCCCACCTGGAGAAGAAGGGTTACTTTTCGAGCATTGCAGTCAGGAGCTCGCCTGGAGAACAAGGGAATACTTTTCAAGTTCAGCAATCAGGAAGCCCACCTGGAGAACAAGGGAATACTTTTCAAACATCAGCAATCAGGAGCCCGCCTGGAGAATTGAGGCATATATTTCAAACCTCAGCTGTCAAGCATCACTCGGACGAGTGGCGAAACATCTCCAATCACAGTGCAAGGCAACAACGCAAGAATTCCAGTGGAAGAATACAAGTTCAAGGCAACACAAAGAGCAAGTTAGAAGACATAGATAGGACCCTTTGTGTAATTCATAGATCATAGCTTAGGCTAGCTTCTTTTTATTCTAACATGGTGTAATAAGGAGGTCAGCGAGCAGTAGCAGCAGCCACAGCAGTGAGATCACAGCTCCTGGTAGTCCCAGCTACCAAACCTTCCCGAACTACACTAACCTGATTCCTTTTAGCCAAGGATATGTAGGCAGCCTCAGAAGCAGGGTGCGGTCAAACTTTTCAAAAATGCTTCACACGGAATATTCACACGGGCAAAAATCGCTCATATTTGCTCACTTATCTTTGCCCGAAAACTCTTCATGTTTCCGAGCAAAGAGGGGCAGTTGTGAGCACGTGATTTTTGCCCTAAGTGAATTGTTCCCAAAATTCAAACAAGATGATTTCTTTATTATTTTATAATTTTTGTGTTATTTTCTGATAATTGTTGCATTTTATTTGTGCATTTTTATGAAAAATATAAAAAATACGCTTGACATTTGTTTTTAGGTTTTAGTTTCATATTCTAGGATTAATTGGTAGTTCAGTTGTTTTTAAAACGAAATATAAGAAAAATCACAGGAATAGTCCATTCTTTGCATTTTAATTGTGAATTTGTCATGATTTTACTTTTAAATAGGATTTAATCAATTTTGTAGGAATTAATTAGCTTAAATAGGTTTCATTTTAATTTTTTGCATTTTAATAAAATCAGAAAAAAAAACATAAATATAAAATGAAATAAAAAGAAAGAAAACAAAGGGAACAAGTAAAGAAGAAATTTGGGCCATTTTTGAAAGCAAAAATACCAGCCCAGGACGGTCGCCCCAAGCCCAAAACCATAACCCTCACCCGGCCTGCCCCCACATAATCCAAACGACGTCGTTTGGTCGTTTTAATCTGGGTCGTCGAGGTTGATTGGATCAACGGTGGGGAACTGGGGTAAACATAATATAAAATGGTCGGAACACCCCCCCCCACCCCCGTTTCATCGTCTCAAACACACCCTATCCACAGACCCTGTAACACCGCCGCCGGAAATCGCCCGCGGCGGCGGCCCGTCTCCAGACGCCACCAAAATAACACCCCATACTCCCCTTCTCCTCCTCTATCCTAATCCATAGCCCAATTCCCTCGAATCCCACCCCAGGCCGTCGAATATTGGATCGAAGATTTTCCGGCCATGACACCACTTCTCTCAAATCGGTCCAAATTAACACCCTAGGTCCCTTTCCCCTTCCCCTATCCAAATCCCCGGTTAGTTTTTCTCGAATCTGCCTCGAATTGTTCGAATTTCAATTTGAATATTTTTCGGCCAAAACCCTAATTGACCCAAACCACTCCAAATCGATACCACGTGACTCCTTTGCATCCCTCGTGTGGAATCCGGCTTCATTGGCACTCAAAATCTCACCGGGAGTGGGCTAAGTTCGAGTACGGAACTGGTCTGGTGAACAGTGAGTTTCTTGTTTTTTTTGTGTTTGTTTTCCTTTTTCTTTCTCCTTTTGGTGTTATTCTAGTTGTTAATAAGTGTTAATCTGGAAATCGACAAAGTCTTCTTCAATTTCGTTCCATATTCGTTTCATTTTGATCCTTATATGCCTGTTCATCTTAGTTTTTAGGTGTTAAGTTGTTATTCGTTCTGCTAATAGTTGGATTTGTTTCAATTTTTCTGTTTAAATAATGACTTGTAGTATTAAATCTCAATTATGATTCTGTTTAGTCAGTAATTGTTTGAATGTCATTTGTTATCGATTCTGATTAAGTTTAGCTTGTGATTAGTTTGGTTGATTGTTGCTGTTAATTTGTTTCAATGAATAGGTTAGTTAATAGTTTGAATTAGGATTGCATTTTGAAGCTGAAATTCAGATCTTAGGATTTGTTTGGGTATAGTTGTCTTACATCAGTAGTTTTGGGATAAGTCGAGGGTAGTTGGGGCAATTCAGGGATAAAAAAAAACCTTAGCAATGGATCTAGAACTTCCTAGAACATTCTAGAATGGGGTCCAATTTGGAATTTTAGGAAAATATAGTGTGCTTACTTGTGAAACAAGTCACAACCTTAGGGACTAATCTGAAAATAAAAGAGGGACTAAATAGAAAGCTGAAAATCTGAGGGCTGCCCTCATTTTGCCTATAAAAAGGCATGAAACTAGGTGCCTTAATCACAAGTTTGGAGCCTCCAAAGCTTCCCCCAAGTACTCTTCAGTTTTCCAGATTTGAAAGTAGAAATTCAAAAATTCGAAAGCCAAAAATAATAGAAAATTACAGAAAAATCCAAAAAAAAGATACTGTTTATTAAATCTCTTAGGTCAATTTCAAGTTTAGTGGTTGGTTTGCATTGTTTAACTTAATTTCTTGTAGTTGAAGTTCATAAGTAGTCCTGTTTTGATTTCGAGTGGGTTTGGAGTCCAAGCAAGTCAGTTTTGGGTCTATTTTGGTGCTATCGTATTCAATCTCTCAATTCCATTTGATACTTGGATCACTGGTCTATTCCTGGCTGAATTTTCTGTGTTGTTGCTGTTGGAAACTCTCATTTGCTGCTGCTTGTACTGCTGTGTTGATCCTCTAATTTTTCTTTGCTGTGAATCCTCATTTGCTTATATTCTATTCTCCAGGTACACATTCTCAGCCTATGTTGATGTAACTGCGCTTGTTGAATATGAAATACAATTGAAGTTTGTTTGCTGCCCTGGAATTTCAATTTGAAATCTTATCAAGTCTAGATAGCTCGATTACTATTTGATTGAATATTCATAGTTGTATTAATTGGACTGTATAACTGGACAGCTGATGTTTAGAATCAGCTGTAGATCAATTTCTTAGTAGCTGAATACTGTGTATGAATTGTTAAAAATAGACGTGCATGATTATTACTTTAAGGGTTCGGATCATGAGCTGAACACTTGATTGAGTTTGGTAGCTGTAGATATACGTTTAAAAATAATTTTTCTGTTTACTTCAGCGATTCAAGCAATGTCACGAAGTCATTTGAGTGATTGAATGCTATTGAGGAGGGTTAATTTGAGTGGCCAAAATAGTTAGCTTGCTTTGAATCCACACCTGCACCTACTCATATATTCATACTGGCCAAAATATAATAAATGCTGAATGTTAGTTTAGTCATGATAATTTGAACTAATGTCGTTTTCCCTCACTTTGGACTTGGGCCAATGCCCGGCTTACGTCAGTCCAACATCGAATTGATTAAGACCTTTCTTTATTTGTAGAGACGAACAGAATAGAAAATATAGTTCACTTTGGGTATCCTTAAATAAGACGAGGTGAGCCCCGCTAAGCAAAACAAATAAATTGCGGGGCCCTCGATAAATGTTTATTAAAATACTTAGACTCCGGGATGGGCCGTTTAGCGAATTCACGGCTTTTCCCAAAGATAATAACGCGATAGTCTCTTTAGGCACGCACTTTAAACAAATTTACCTTCCTAAATACGGGTGCACATTTATGTGACCCAAATCCAAATCTCAACGAAGTCGAAATGTGTCAAAAATCGCGGGTGCATTTATGTGACGTGGTTCGAGACATGTTTTCACGACGTTGCAATTCTCTAAAAAATAATAATAATAAAGCGGTTCAAAGTTAAAAAACACATAGGTCAAAACGTGTATTGAAATCAAATAAATAAGCCAAATATGACAGTTGAGCGACCGTGCTAGAACCACGGAACCCGGGAATGCCTAACACCTTCTCCCGGGTTAACAGAATTCCTTACTCGGATTTCTGGTTCGCAGACTGCTAACAGAGTCATAATTTCCTCGGTTCGGGATTCTAAACCGGTGACTTGGGACACCATAAATCTCCCAAGTGGCGACTCTGACACTTTTAAATAAATGAATCCCGTTCCGACTGTCCTTTAAGTGGAAAAATCCTTTACGCCCTTGCGGGTGTAGTGAAAAAAGGAGGTGTGACACTGTTGTGACCTGCTATTTTCTCCTGCTAGTTACTCGAACTGCTGCTGACTCTCTTCTTCTCTTCTATTTCATTATACTCCAGGTACACACTTGAATTAGCCTTGATGTAGCCTTGAATTGGAAATGAAATAAAAGTACTCATGCCTTGGCCTCCAGATCTGTTTTCATTTAGTTTATTCTATATTTGTAGTTAAAATAGATACTAGTTGATGTGTATTTTCTTGGTATAGCTTAGCTTCGATTTGTATTTACATAAACTCATGGACTGTACAATTGGACTGCATAACTGGGCTATATTGGTTTAGATTTTGTTTAGCCTGTATTAGCAGGACTATATTAGTATAGTTATTAGTATAATTCAATTTTAGTTAGAGTTTGATACTGAAGCAGAGTTAAATCCATGGCCACAGGAATTTATCAATAATTCACATAGGTTTAAACACAGTACTGGAATTAAGCCTAAACCACATCATTTGTTTTTTTTTCAGTATATAAACTCATATCCAGGCCTGAAACATAGATCTAAAATCAGCGTTTAGTTTGAATCATTCAATAGTTCAATTGACACGTGGTTTGATCCCACATCAGCTTTCGAAAGGGATCTCAACTGGTTTAATGGCTTCCAGAATAGGTTTATGACTGTATATGTCGATTTGTTAAGTCTAAATGGTCTCAATTTCTGAAAATAATCCTTTGTCTGCGAATCAGCAAGCTATGTGTTTTCATCACTTTGTGAATATTGCATATGACAATTTACTGCCTTAATCTCACCTCCCAAATTAAATGTTAGTAGAATTGGTATTATAATTAGCGTGAACAATTAAAAATGGTGCCGAAATCGAAGATTCAACGTTTAGTTGATAGCCATGTTAGTTAATCATCTTGGGCTTGCTATTAAATTTTCAGAAATTATGGTGTTAATTCACTAGCCTCATGAATCTGATTATATGTCCACAGTTCTGGGCCAATCCTTGAGGACCAAAAGAATTACTGAAGGCTGGACTTCATAGTAGATTATCAGGATTATTTTTGTAACAAAGGTTTTGGGCCTTCTAGTTAAGTAGCATGCTTGAGTTAAGAGGTTTGCCTCTTGTTCAAGTGTGGACTTGAACTTGAGGCCCAAAGTCCTTAATCACTTTAACTAATAGCAATCCATATTGTTAATCAATTAGGGCCCTTTTAGAGACATTCCATACTAGAAAACAATAGTCTCTTTAGGATGGCCTTTACATAAAACGAGGTGCGCCACGCCAAATAAAACTCATAAATTGCCTGGCCCGCTTTAAATATTTATATTAAAATACGTAGAATTTGGGACGTGCCATTTAGCGAATTTTCATGCCCTCTCACAAAGATAATAACACGTTAGTCGCTTTAGGCTCGCTTTTTAATAATTTTACATTCCTAAATACGGGTGTGCATTTCATGCAACCCAAATCCAAATCCCAAAACGTTGGATAAAAATGTGTCGAGGATGCGGGTGCATTTCATGTGACGTGATCCAAAAACACGTTTTTAAACGAAGTTCACGTTCTTAAAAATTTAATTAAAAGCGGTAAATAATTCTAAAATTGCACTATAGGATGACATGTATAAAAATCAGATTTTAGCCATTTATGATAGTTTAAGCGACCGTGCTAGAACCACGGGATCCGGGGGTGCCTAACACCTTCCCTCGGGTCAATAGAGTTCCTTATTCAGAATTTCTGGTTCGCAGACTCCAATTGGAAAGTCGAAAATTTTCCTCGATTTGGGATTCAAGATAAATCGGTGCTTGGGACACCAAAAGCCAAACCTATCCCAAGTGGAGTCTCTGAATTGAATAAATAATCCCATTTCGAATAATGTCACTTAAATTGGAAAAACTCCTTTATACGTTATCCTTCGGGGTAGATGTGTAAAAAAGGAGGTGTGACACGTAAATCTACCGATCATACTATTTTGCATCATTACGTGTTGATGTGTTTTGTAAGATTATTGATTGGCAAATTCAAGAACTCAATGGAGTTTTGACAAAGTGACTACTAATTTGCTTCATGGAGTTTCTTGTTTGAATCCAATTGACTCATTTTCTAGTTTTGACATCAAGAAGATCATGAAAATGGCTAAATTATATTCTGATGACTTTGATGTAGTTAGTATGGGTGCTCTTGAGAATCAACTTGCGACATACATTATTGATGCCCGTGATATTGATGAAAGGTTCTCCAATTTGAATGGACTTTGTGATCTTTCAAGAAAATTGGTTCAGACAAAGAAGCATTTAAACTTCCCTCTTGTATTCTGTTTGGTAAAGTCTGCTTTGCTTTTGCGAGTTGCCACTGCCTTGGTTGAAAGAGCTTTTTCGGCAATGAAGTTTATCAAGAATGACATGCGAAATCGAATGAATGATGAACTTTTGAGTGGTTTCTTGTTGCCTTATGTAGGAAAAGATGTATTTAGTACCATACCAAATGATGATATTGTAAAAACATTTCAAGAAATGAAACCTCGTCGAGTACGATTGTAATAATATAATATTGTCTTGCTTTAGGTTGTGGTAATTTTGGTTTTGTTTGCTTTCTCAATCTCGTTAGAATGTGTTTGTTCCCTATGTTTTGGGCAGTTCACAAATAGTCAGCTTATTTGTTTAGTGTCTATCTAGCTTTCCGCTTGATTCACCATATGAGGTAAAATGTGGTCTGGCAAAAAAGAAAGTTTGTTGTTGTTCTTGTTGTTTCACTAGTAGAATAATTTTTCTTGGTTCTTCTTTAGATCTTGACACCCCTTTGTGTAAATCCTGGCTCTGCCACTAACATGAGGTACAACTCCCTATTCGGAAGGCCATGGATTCATACATGAGGGCGGTACCTTCAATCTTACACCAGGCATTGAAGTTCCCTACGCCGGAAGGAGTCAAGACGGTCTACGGAGAGCAGCCGACCGCAAAGGAAATATTCACAGTCAATAAGGTATTCCCGGTGCCTGCGGTATTGATATCAAGGAACCCGAAGCCGACCAGAAAGGAAGAAATTAAATAGCAATCACCGATGTCGGCCCCGGCCGAATTAGAGGAGCGAGGAGTAGACGTGGAGGATGATTATGGAGTTGCTAGATCGTTCATAGCTCTCGATGATACTGACGTCACCAAATCGACGGTCGAGGAGTTGGATCAAGTCTTATTGATCGACACTTACCAGATCAAAAGTTATACCTGGGCACAGGGTTAACTCCCGAGCTCAAGAAAAAACTCATTGAATTTCTTGTAGCTAACGTAGATTGTTTCGCTTGGTCCCATTTTGACATGACAGGGATCCCTCCGGAGGTAACCACTCATAATCTGAGTTTGGACCCTAAGTTCCACCGGTTAAGCAGAAAAAAAGACCACAGTCCGAGGTCAAGCATGAATTCATCAAGGACGAGGTATCTAAACTCCTTAAAATATGATCCATTCGGGAAGTTAAATACCCGGACTGGTTAGCTAACGTAGTGGTAGTACCTTTAAAAAGGAATAAGCTAAGAATGTGTGTGGATTACAAAGATCTAAACAAGGCATGCCCTAAGGATTATTTTCCTTTGCCTAACATCGATCGGATGATCGGTGTAATGGACATGCATGAGATACTCAGCTTTCTCGATGCCTATTTCAGGAACAACCAAATTTGGATGGACCCAGACAATCAAGAAAAGACTTCTTTGATCACCAAATTCGGCACCAACTATTATAATGTAATGTCGTTCGGATTAAAGAACACATGTGCCACCTATCAACGCCTAGTAAATCGAATGCTCGAAGAACAGATAAGAAAATCAATGGAAGTTTATATTGACGACATGTTAGTTATGTCCTTACGAGCAGAGGACCATTTGAAACATTTGCAGGAAACCTTCGACATAATGAATAAATACAATATGAAGCTCAACCCAGAGAAGAGCGCAATCGGAGTCGGACCGGGAAAATTACTCGGGTTCATGGTATCCAATAGAGGGATCGAGATCAATCCCGAAGACTGATAACTAGGGATTCTAGTCTATTTTATGCTCCTTTTTGCTTGAGTTTTGGACTAAAATGTGTACAAGTATTCCCAACAGCTAACTTGTTGTGCCTGTTTGTAGTGATTTGTCAAAAGGAGACAAGAATGTCATAACCAGCTCAAAAAGGAGTGAAACCTGCACAAGTTCAAAGACAAGTCAAAGCAACGCTACAGTGGAAAATCCACCGCGGCCGCAGAAGACCCACCGCGACCGCGGTCCTTTTATTGCGATCTGCGGTGGCAAGGTTCAGAGAGATACAATTTGAGGCATTGCAAGTTACCGCGGTCTGCGATGATTTTATGCTACCGCGGTACCCCTACCGCGACAGCGGTCCTTTTACCGCGGTCCGCAGAGAAGAGATTCAGAGAGCCTGGAGTTTGAGCTAAAGCTGAAGACCGCGGTCCGCGGTTGATTTACCGCGGCCGCGGTAGCCTCACCGCTGCAGCGGTCTATTTTCCGCTGTCAGCGGTACCTCTGTCAGGGGCATTTTTGTTCGGAAAATTTGGCTATGTATAAATACTACTTTTTCAGTTTTTAGGTCATCTTATCTGTAGCTGAGCACGTGAACACCGTATTTTACCTATTTTGAGTAATTTTGTAGCTTGTTTAGCAATTAATCTTAGAATCTTAACTTGTAATTACATTTTATGAGTTATTCTTCATCTCAATTTGTGATTCCTTCTTCAATTATGAGCTGCTAAACCCATTAGCTAGGGTTGTGGCTCAACCCTAGTATGGGTATTTAATGGGTCTCTTATTTTAGGGATTAGATGTTTATTGGTGAATGATATTTGGCCTGTTTTGTTCTTTTAATGTTGAATTGGTGGTTGCAAATACTAATTTGTGCCTTTTTGACTTAGGCTCTTCTTGAGAAAGAGAGTCCAAGTCTAGGAAATTCAGGCCACAAGGAATTTGGATGCATTCTATCTCATTCAAGAGATTGATAGCCCCAATTAAAGGGTTAAACCTAGAGATAGTAATACCCGACTTGAGCCAATTTTGCTTGCACAAATTTGAACACCCAATTGGACTTGAGAAAGCCAATTAGGGCATAGTCACTCAAACTACCGAGAGGCATAGAGTGGCTACTTTCGTGCATTGGCTATATCACGATCCCAGCTATAACGAATTGCCCTAAGTTTTAGATCCCGTTAGATACTCACCTAGGAGTAAGTCACTTCCCTAGTGCCTCTTTACCAATCAAGAAAACCCTACAAAAAATTATCATACTTAGTCCTGCATCATTAGTATAATATTTAGAATAGTAAAAAAATCAAAGTATGTTTGGAAGTGTAAATAATTACATCACGCATTGCTAGTTTAGATAGGAACCCAATCCCAAACTTATTCTAGCTCCCTGTGGATTCGATCCCGACCTTCTCGGGTAAAAACTGCATCGACCACTCTTGCCACTCTATAGTGGTGTAGGGTTGGACCCGATTAACGACATAGAGGACATCATTATGGTGGACAACGTCAAAGCCATTCAAAGGCTGACCGTTCATGTCGCCGCCCTGGGCCAGTTCATATCGAGGTCCTCAGACAAAACCATCGGTTCTTCTTACTGTTAAAGAAGAAGAATAACTTTTCCTAGACCTCGAAATTCTAGAAATCTTTGGAAGAACTCAGACAGTACCTATGGGGTCCGCCCCTGCTCCACACTCTGAAGGCAGACGAATAGTTGTACCTTTACTTGGCAATTTCTGAGGTAATGGTAAGTGGAGTCTTAGTTCGGGAGGAAGAAGGCATGTAGTTTCCTATTTACTATGTTAGTAGAACTCTAGGCGAGGCCTAAACGAGGTATCCCACGTAGAAAAATTTGCGCTCGCTTGTCTAAGCACCTCCAAAAAGCTAAAACCGTACTTTCAATGCCACCCCATATGTGTCGTAACTTCTTACCGACATCCAGTATCAACCTCAAACTGCCATATCTCAGCTTTTGGAAGACTTCGTGGCTGACTTTACACCGGCCTTAATACCCAAAGTCGAGAGGGAATTGTTGTTGTCCTCTGGGACCACTTCGGGAATTTGGATCCTTTCTACGGACGGGGCCTTGAATGTAAAGGGGTACAGGCTTGGCATTGTAATTAAACCGCCCACGGGAAATGTAATCAGGCGATCTATTAGATGTTTAGAACTGAGAAATTGACTAACAATGAGGCCGAGTATGAAGCCATGATTGCAGGTCTAGAATTGGCTAAAAGCCTTGTGTCTGCGGTGATCGAAGCCAAATGCGACTCCGTACTCGTGGTAAACCAAGTCAATGGAACATTCGAAGTAAAAGTAGAACGGATGCGAAGGTACTTGGACAAGTTACAAGTAACACTGCATCAATTCAGAGAATGGACCCTAGAACACGTACTGCGAGATCAGAACAGTGAGGCCAATACCCAGGCTAACTTGGGGTCGTTGGTCAATGATGATGAATGCAGCTCGGGACTGGTAGTGCAGTGATCGCTGCCAACTCCACACTACTATAAATTAGGAAGAGAGGGTCGCAATAGCTTTTACCCGATATGAGGGTCGGGATCGAATTCCTCAGAGAGCTAGAAATTGGAGCCGGGTATCTATCTAGACTAGAGTCGTGTAATTGTTCTAAATGTCACTTCCAACATTTTTGGGTTTTTCAATTATAAACTACTATTATCAAACTACTAATTGAAACTAGATTATGCTACGAAATAATTGCTAAAGTTGTATCTAATGGGAAGAAGGGCACTAGGGTCGTGACATCACATAGGTGACTAATTGACGGGTAGATACTACTAAGGCTCGATTGACATAATTGGGGCTTATGCTATAACCGTTGCATAATTTCACCCACTCTCACACCTCTCGGTAGAGAGAGTGATTTTGCCCAATTGACTCTCTCGAGACCAAATGGGTAGGAAAATTAGATCAGGCAACTACGGTTCAAGTAGGGTGATTACTCTCACGAGATTTAACCCGTTAATTGGGACTATCATTTCTCATGAGTCCATCCCAATTCCTTGTTAGGTCAATTTTGAAGACTTAGACTCTCTCTCTCTCAAGAAGAGTCAAATCCACAAAGCATAAATCAGTGTTTGCAGCCACCAATTCATAGATTAAAACATAAAATCAACCCAAATAATAAACACCCATAATCAATCTAACCCTAGATGGCAACACCCATCAATTACCCATACTAGGGTTGAGCCACAACCCTAGCTAATGGGTTTAGCTACTCATGCTTGAACAAGAAAATAGAGAAATAGATGAAGAACAAGACATATTAATTAAATACTAAATTAAAGTACAAGAATCTATCGTTAATTTGAAGCAAAGATGCCAAAAATGGCTACAAATGATGTTCTCACGAGCGCAGCTACGTTCTGGAATTAACTGATGACCCAAAAATGGTAAAATATTCTATTTATACTAGGCTGAAAAAACTTGACAAAAATACCCCTGCGGGGTCAGTGCGGGCCGCATGAAATGAACCGCGGCCGCGGAGGCAGCTGACGCGGTCCGCACAATCACGATCGAGGACCGCATGGCTTGGACTTGGCATAATTCCATCTCTCTGAATCTCTTGTCCGCGGACCGTACAAAAAGGTAGTGCGGCCGCGGAGCCTTCACTGCGGACTGCGCTATGTGTACTGCGGTCGCGTTGGCTGAAGCCCACTTTTGTCAACTCTCTGAACCATCTAGTGCGGCCGCATTCGACTTTGTGCGGTCTGCGCTAGGCTTGTTTGCCCTCAGTTTACTTGGTCTTTGATACTTGAGCAGGTTTCACTCCTTTTGAGCCGATCCTTGACATTTCGTCTCTTTGTCGATCAAACCTGCAATCAAGCACAACTTATGAGCCTTTTGGGACTATTTTGTAACAATTTATATTTAAAGCATAGGCAAGTAGGAGCATAAAACACGTTAAAATCCCTACTTATTAACTCCCCCAAACTTAAGCCTTTGCTTGTCCTCAAGCAAACAAAATAAGACCCACCCTTCAAAGGAAAACCCAAGTATTTCCAGCTATCCTAAAGTAACCTCAACAAGCATCAATTGGGACTAACAATTGCCCTCAATACGAATGAATCATCAACAACATTTAAACTTCGAAAAACCATGGATCAAGTGTGACACAAGAGCATCAAGAGTTGACTCATTACATCAAAGAACTCTCTCAATTACTTTGGTCGTTGTGGAACCCAAACTCACACATCCTCAAGTTTCCCTAAGCAAACCTCACCTTTTAGAGTATTGTCACACAAACCGAGGTTAATGGGAATTCACTCATCTCTCTCAAGAAAAAGTCACAAGTCCGGCTCTAAGTACCATATGCTTGACCCTCATGTAAGTATCCACTAATGCAAGCGTCATACAACTCAAGATCATATAGGGCTTTAGTGGAGTCAATGTGAAGGCTTTTGGGTAAGGGTAGAAAATGTTTTGGTCTAAGTGGGTTCCAGCTTCCCTTAAACACTTCTTTTGATTCATTTGGCACAATTCTCTTGACTCTTTGAGTCATTCACTTCTTTCTAAGGGGTTAGATTCAGATTCTTGCATTTGTAGATCATTATTGAACTCAAAGTTTCTCAATTTCTCTTCAAGAGTGTGAAAGGTAGCTTGGTACTTTTTCTCCTTCTCTTCCCAGGCCAACTTTTCCTTGACTTTGTCATCAAAAGCCTGCATATGCAGTCTCTTTGCTGGTCTCTCGGGCTCTGGTTTGGGCTCTTTACTCATTGCTTGCACCTGACTTTCTTTCAAAACACGCTGCATAATTCGGATTCACTTCCCCTTTGGCAACATCTGGTACCTGGGTGTCATTTTTCAGACACCGACAACTGTTCCAATCCTGCTGGACTAAAGCCTCGGGCAATGCGGCCTCTGAATGGAGTTCGATGACCTGGGTGGTTAGATGTTCATCTTAAGGAACCACCTGATATCTCCCTAACTGCCTTATGACCCTTTGTGGTGTATACGACTGGACACTCCTCAAACCCATCAACATCAAATAACCCTTTGTAGCTGTTATATATATGATTTCTGTCATCGGGAGCCATCCTATAGTCCATTCGACTTGACTTGCTTTCAGATCTTTCAAATGGGAGATCCAAGCTTCAAACCCTTCTGGAGCGTTGTAATCTTTCACCCTCTCCTCATAGCTTTTGATGAAGTTATCTTTGCTTGAACCATATCTCATGAATTTGGGGTAATGGGGGAGATGCTCGATCAACCATATTTGTAGAAGAACACTGCAACCTTCGAAGAATTGAGCCCGGATCTACACAATGTCAATGCTCGGTAAATATCTGCCAGTACTAGAGGAGCAAGTATGTGATCTTTCTTTGTAATAAGGGTTTGTGCAACTCTAGCCATGCGGGTATCTACCGTCCCTTCAGCATTTAGAAAGACTATGATTCCCGGTAACGCAACTAAGAAGGCGAACCTACGATGAATTTGCTCAATGTTCTTGTCCTGTTTGTTGTTCAATCCTTTTTCATGTGTTTCGAACCCGACCGAATGCCCGAATCTGGAATACAAAAATTGAAAGGAACGGCATCCGTTGTCCACATGAGCCTTCTTCATTTGTTTGTTGATATTAAGAAGGTCAAAGAATTTATGCACTGATGCGGCGCTCGGAATATCAGCTGTTGTTTTCTCAAATCCTGGCCAAAATGGATGTACCCAGCTATTTCTTCCAGTATAGGGTAAGCTCAAAATCCGAGAAATGAAAGACATTGTGCACAGGATCCCAAAAGGTTACCAAAGCTTTGA
>NW_017673153.1:146791-148624 GCF_001879085.1 Nicotiana attenuata
TGGTAATACGGCCGCGGTGAAGCCACCGCGGACCGCACAATCACGACCGTGGTCCGCGGTGGATGTCCAATCCTGGCACTGAGTTAGGGTTTCCAATGTTTGCAAATTTGTTCAAGTGTTTACCTAGAGTTTGTCCCTACTCAATTACCCAGTTCAACAAGTTCACCAAACACACAAAAACCAACATTTACACTAACCTAAGCTAATAATTAAAGACAAATGGGAAGAAGAAGAAGCTATGGGCTACCGGGCATGAAAATATGAAATTAAACAAAGAAAAATGGATGAAATGTTACCAGATATTGATAAGGAGTGAAGACACACAGTGCAAATAAGCTATTACGAGGAAGGGAGAAGATGAACAGTAATTTCCTAGTCTTTGAGAGTTAAAATTCCGAAAAGGGTAAAAGGTGACCCTTGAGGTCTATTTATAGAAAAATATGTGGGACCCAGCCTTACCTACCAGCGCGGCCGCACAAAACGGACCGCGGACCGCGGACCGCGTTGGGTTTGTTCAAAAGAAGTTTGAGAAGGCAACTTCCGCGGTCCGCACAAAACAGACCGCGACCGCGGAGGTCCACCGCGGACCGCACTAAATGGAATGCGGCCGCGGTGACAAACTTCAGAGAGCACCTCACTTGGCTTTCACCAGTGCGGACCGCACAAAGTGCAATGCGGCCGCACTGGCCACTTCAGAGACTGTTCAAATTTTTCAAAATGTTTTGCACTGCATCAAAACAATCCCTGCAACATCTAAGTCAAACTCTTGAAGAAGTAACACCCATCTCATCAATCTTGCCTTGGAATCTTTCTTGGTCATCAAATACCTAAGGGCGACATGGTCGGTGTGCATAATTACCCTGGCCCCCATAAGATATGGCCTAAATTTTTCCATGGCAAATACAATGGCCAACAATTCCTTCTCCGTCACCGTGTAATTCCGTTGAGCTTCATTCATAGTCTTACTTGCATAGTACACGGGATGGAACATTTTGTTCACTCATTGACCCAACACCGCCCCAACCGCAACGTCACTTGCATCGCACATTAGTTCGAAGGGCAAACTCCAATTGGGTGCGGTAACGGTTGGGGTGGTGGTCAACTTGTTCTTTAGAAGTTCAAAGGCCTCCATGCATTTTTCATCAAACACAAACTTAGCATCTTTCTCTAGCAACTTGCAAAGGGGATTCACAACCTTCGAGAAATCTTCGATAAACCGCCGGTAGAACACGGCATGCCCAAGGAAACTCCTCACCCCTTTGACAGAAGTGGGGGGAGGAAGCCTCGAAATCAGCTCGATTTTAGCCTTGTCTACCTCAATTCCATGCTTAGAAATCTTGTGACCCAACACTATACCTTCTTCAACCCTAAAATGGCATTTTCCCAATTGAGAACGAGATTAGTTTCTTCACATCGGGCCAAGACTCTATCCAAATTTCCCAAACACTATTCAAAGGAATCACCAACCACACTAAAATCATCCATAAAGACCTCTAATATGTCTTCCACCATGTCGGTGAAAATAACCATCATGTAACGTTGGAAGGTCGCCGGAGCATTGCAGAACCCGAATGGCATCCGGGAGAAAGCAAAAGTACCATATGGGCATGTGAAAGTGGTCTTCTCTTGGTCCTCCGGGGCAATTAAGATTTGATTATAGCCCGAATACCCATCTAAAAAGCAATAGAAAGCTCGCCCCGCAAGGCGATCAAGCATTTGATCGAGGAATGGCAAGGGAAAATGATCCTTGCGGGTCACTTTATTTAGGTTCCGGTAGTCCATGCAAACTCTCCACCCGGTAATGGTTCGAGTGGGAATAAGCTCATTGTTGTC
>NW_017673154.1:0-43289 GCF_001879085.1 Nicotiana attenuata
ACGCAGGTTTGACTTCTCCCCGGGTGTGGGATACGTAGGCAACCCTCATCGGGTCCAACCCGATTTTTGCAAAAATAACCCAAAAATATGAAATGTTGTCATTTTGTCATAAATAAAGTTAGGTGATGCCGTGTTTGTCTAAATAGACAAAATGTCCCGACAGGGCGCCGGAAGGTTGTTTTTGCAAGAATAGCCACCTATGGTCTGTTTCAAATTTTTTGCCAATTAGCAAACACAGCCCTAAAATCTTCTTTCCTGAGCTGCTGAAGGGTCGTATTCGCAAAGGTGTTTTGTTTTGAGTTACAATTTTGCAAAAATTGATAATCTTCTTTTTGGGTCAAAATAAATCATGGTCTTTTAACCGATCACTTTAAATAAATGTGCAGGATGAGCACTACTGAAAATGAACCTTTCAAAGTTCTAGAGGAAATCCCGATAGGACTCCATATGTGGTGGAATGACTTGGGGGGGTCAGCAGAGGTACTGCGATAAAAGCTTTAGGCGGGCTCGTTGGTCTTTTGAAGATTAAACCAAGGTTGGACATAATTGAGCTTTAATACCTTTTTGGGACCCGGCGCATAATGTGTTCCATTTCTCTGATTTTGAGTTAACCCCTACACTTGAGGAGATAGCAGGCTATGCTGGCCTTAACGGTAATCTCAGGAGTCGATACCCAGTTGCACCAAGGGCTATCACCCCTCACAAGTTCCTGGATCTTTTGAGTATCAGTCGGGAAGTCAAAGATGGAAATTTGGCTGAAGGGTTTTGCACATTCCACTTCCTATACCGCCATTATGGGGACCCCCACGATTTTGAGGCTACGGATACCGGTCTAAGTCATCCAGGGAACAAAGGCAAATGGGAAGCACGTCGGGGACTGGCCTTCGTAGTGGCATTCTTAGACACCTTAATCTGCCCGAGGAAGGATGGACATATAGAGTTGGGGCTCGTAGGAATGGCTGACTTCATGATTAAAAAGGCCAATGGCACTATTATACCAATGATCCTAGCAGAAATTTATCGAGCTCTAACTGTTTGTCGAGCTGGGGGAAAGTTTTTTGAAGGTTGCAACTTGCTTTTACAAATCTGGATAGAAGAACATCTTTGCCATCGTCCAGGGTACATGAACTATGGTCTGACTAGTCTTAATTGCATTGAAGAACATGAAAACCGAGTGAATGGTCATGAGTTCCTAGAAGGTACAGAGGCATGGTTTGCACATTTGAGTTTTTTAACTGCAAGAAAAATTGAGTGGACATTCGGTTGGCTCCCGGTCAATGAAGTCATCTATATGTCGGCCGGAGTGTGATTTCTTTTATTAATGGGTCTTCGGAGTATTCAGCTGTATGCTCCACACAGGGTTTTGTGCCAGCTGGGCAAGTACCAAACTGTCCCTCATGATGAATATTTGAGTCGGCAAGTCATTGAACTAGGTCCAAAAGCTGCCTTCCCGGAAGAAAAAGTTCGCCAGATTTGGCATCAGTGTAGGTTCCTGGAGCGACAGACTCGAGTATGAGATTTGTCCAAGGGTGAGTAGAACCTTGTTACACAGCCTGGTATGGTAAAAGGGTTCAAGTCCATCAAGAGCCTGAACGGCCCGCCAAAAGGCACCATGTACAACAATTCACTGATAGGGTACAAGAACAATGGGATTGGTTAGCAAAGGAGAAAGGCTACAGGACCACGATAAGCAAATTGGAAGGGCAAATCAGAGATCCTAAATTTGATAGTAGTGTGCAGGCCGTTGTTGATGAAGAAGAGAAGAAAAAGTTGGCTCGAGAAAATGAAGCCCTCCAAGCCCAGATTCAAAGAATGAAAATAGATGCTGAAAACCAAGTAAGAAGCAGAGCAGATGAAAAACTCATAAACGGTCTCAGGAGGAAAGTATGTGAGAATGGGACTGATTTGGAGAAGTCCGAAGGTAGATTGGCAAGAGCCCGCGCAAAGTTGGCAAAGAACGCAGAAGGACGAGCGGATTTTGTTCAGCAATTAAAAGGAAGATATGATAGAGAGGTCGCAAATCTAAAGAAGAAGCTAACTACCCTCGGGAATGAAATGGCTAAACAGACAAAGAACATGAAGGCAAAGAGGGAACATTGTTATGCATTAATGGCTCGACTGGAAGAGGACATGCAACAGTTGCAGGAGCAAAACCATAATGACACGCAAGTTCTGGAAGCTAGATCTCAACTAATTGGGCGCTTGCTCCAAGAGAAAGGCATCATTAGAGAAAGGATTAGAGGAATTGCTGACTATATCGTCATGAAATGCCATGAGTGTAAGGATATGACTAGATCCACCTTCTTCGCCACAGTGATGACTTTTGTTCTCCAGATAATGGATGACCTGGATCGTCTCCAAGGAGATCTTGCACATAGGCCCGCAGCGAGACCAACTGATGTCTCGCGGGCCCCTGGAATAGTTTTAGAAGCACTTATGTATTCTTGATTTTTTTCTTTTCGAGTCTGTATTTTAGTTTCCTTTTAGAGTCTGTTTTAGTTTTTCAGTTCTTAAGTATGTATGATGGAGTCGTTGTAATAGAGAAAATTAGAAGTTTTTATTTTTAATGAAAATTTGAAAAACCCAAAAATTGTTTATTTTATTTTGCATTTATCCCTTGAAATACGTAATGATCTGATTCGCGCGGCATCGCGATACGTACGCAATACCCATCGGATCCGGTCATAGCTATAAGTAACTCGAATAAGAGATAATGATGAAGAGAGGGCACAAGAAAAAAAGAGAAAACAATGCAAAAGAGAGAGCACAAAGAAAAGAGAGAAAATAATGAAAAGCGTGAAGAAAAGAAAAAGATTCAAAGATCCGCAAGGTAACAAAAGCCGAGATGAGACACGCAACCGTTGCAAAGCATGTAGAAAAGCGTTTAACTGTCTAGGTGCATTGCATCCCCCAACGTGCGATTCCCTATGTGTTAAATATCTCAAACTAACCGGTTTGTTGTGTATGTTGTTGAGTTCAGGTTCTGTTTTTAAGGTGATTGGTTTTGTGGTAACCTGGCTTCGCGCCCTTACTTCACGAGATCTAAAGGGAGTGTTGAAATGACATCGAAAGGTCACCTACCAATCGTTAACCCCTCAGAGGATAGCCCAATGACGGTTATCCCGACATCAGAGTCAGCAACTGCTGAAGAGAACAGGATACTGCGCCTCCGCATGTTGGAAATGTGTGATGCTTGGTCTAACGATAGGGAGCCGCCCAGCGCAATACCCGATTTTCCCGAGCTGATTCCCAGAACAAGTGGAACCTCCAATGTCCCTATAAACTACCCAGCCACCCCATTCGGGTATCCCACTATATCAACCCATTTCACCGAAACGCCTTCTGAGGTTCACCCCCAGGCACTATTTTCGGGAGTATCTTCTAACATATTCACTGCACCACCAACCTCTGCCACGGCACAGCCAACAGTTCCCAGGCCAGGTTTCGAGCCGTCCTCCTTTACTTTTCAAATACCACCATTTCAATTGGATACGGCTCATGTCACCCCAAACTCCTATCCTCAACACCCTCGGTATGAATCTGCCATGGAACAGGAGAAACTATGAAAAACCCTGAGCAAGAAGAGATGACTCGAAAAATGAAGAGTATCGAACAGAGTCTCAAAAACATACAGGGCATGAGCGGCAAAAAGAGTGTCTCATATGCTGACTTGTGCATGTTACTGCATGCTCATCTGCCCATCTGTTTCAAGACTCCCAAGTTTGAAAAATATGATGGACACGGGGACCCCATAGCCCATCTAAAGAGGTATTGCAATCAGTTGAGGGGAGCGGGCGGAAAAGAAGAACTCTTAATGGCTTACTTCGGGGAAAGTTTAGTCGGAAATGCATCTGAATGGTATATGGACCAAGACATCTCCCGCTGGCACATATGGGATGACATGGCCCGAGACTTTGTCCGATAGTTCCAGTACAATGTGGACATAGCTCCAGATAGAAATCTTTGTCCAATTTCAAAAAGAAGTCTTTGGAGAGCTTCCGAGAGTATGCTGTCAAGTGGCGCGAACAAGCTACTAGGGTGAAACCCCCAATGGATGAGACCGAGATGGTCAGTGTCTTTTTGCAAGCCTAAGAGGCTGATTACTTCCAGAACATGATGTCCGCTATGGGCAAGCCGTTTGCAGAAGCCATAAAGATCGGGGAAATGGTAGAGAATGGTTTGTAAAATGGGTCGCATCCTGAGCCAATCGGCTATAAGAGCCACCTCTCAAGCAATCTAGAGCGGGTCGGGGGCTGCAGCAAACTGGAAAAAGAAAGAAGATGTAGCAATGATGGCTCAAGTCTGAAAAATCCTTGTCAACCCCGAGGTTACTTTGGCTCCCCTTCCAGAACCCCACAGCATTACTACCCTCACCAAGATGCGGCATATGCCATGACTCCTCATCCTTATGCAGTAATGAACACTCACCCGTATGTCCGGCCGCAATAACATTACAATCAGAACCGAGCTCCACCTCTCAGAAATAACCATCCTCACCAAGCTCCATATAATCCCCGTCCCCCACAGAATAATTTTCCATATAATGCCCGTGCCCGTGAACCACCTAGAAAAACCAACTTTACACCCATCGGTGAATCATATTCCAGCCTCTTCCCAAAGTTGGTCCAAATGGGTCTGTTGCAGCCCGTACCCCCAAACAGGAAAAACCTAAAGTCACCCTCCTACCGACCCGACACTCGGTGTGCTTACCATTCAGGGGCAGAAGGGCACGACACTGAAGATATGCTGGACCCTTAAGAGAGCGGTCGAGAACCTGATAGAGCAAAAGCGGGTAGTGTTGAGGGATGAGGAGGCCCCCAATGTGACGAATAACCCACTGCCGGCTCACAACAATGGGCCAGTTATTGGGATGATTTGTGAGGATAGAGAGTTCAACCCAGCTTTGAAAGACATCATTGCTATCGCTGATGTTGAAAAGAAGCCCAAAGCGGCAGCAAAGCAAGTTAAGCATGAGAAGAAAAGCAACTCCGCTCCTCAAAGAATAGAAAAGACTGTGGAAGCCAAAACAGGGGCAGTACCTCCTAGAGATGCCATTCTTTATGTTCCCAAGGCCCCCAGAAAAGAACAGTTCATGTTGAGTCCCCCCAAAAGGTTCGAGCTAAACAAGGTTACACTGAAGGGACCTAAGATGTACGTACCAAAGGGGACTTATGTGGCGCGGGGGACGATAATTTCACCCAGGCTGAATGAGCCTGTGGTTATCAGCCACGCACCACAAAATCCCATGAAGGACCCCACTACCCGTCCCATGGAACTACAACAAAATAGTGGTAACGTACAAAGAAAAAGAAATCATGGGGGAAGTGAATGAAACAAACCCGTCTGGGAAGTACCTCAATTTGGAAGAGTTGAACAAGACCAAACAGAAGCGTTTTCCGCTTAAAAAGCCAGTCAATGCTGAAGAGGCAGAGGAATTCTTCCGAAAGATGAAAACCTCGGAGTACGATGTAATTGACCAACTCCGGAAGTCTCCCTCCCAGGTCACACTTTTTCTCTATTGATAAGTTCGAATGAGCATCAGAAAGTTCTGTTGAAGACGCTTAATGAAGCATATGTTTCGGTCGAGACCACAGTTGAGAAACTTGAAAGAATGGGGGAACAATTTTTTGAAGTCAATCGGATCTCATTCAGCCGAGATGATTTGCCTCCAGAAAGGGCGGCCCACAACAAAGCTCTTCATTTGACCGTTAAATGTGAAGGATACTACGTGAAAAGATTTATGTTGGACGGCGGATCTGGGGTTGATATTTGCCCCCTTTCGACCTTACAAAGAATGGAAATTGGGACTGAAAGGATTAGACCCAACAATGTTTGTGTACGTGTCTTTGACAGCATCAAGAGGGACACGATAAGGGAGATTGATTTGATCCTAACCATTGGCCCCGTGGATTTTGAAGTGACATTTCAGGTTTTAGACATGGACATCTCCTACAATTTTCTCCTAGGAAGGCCTTGGATCAATGCTGCAGGAGCTGTACCTTCTACCCTTCACCAGATGGTTAAGTTTGAACACGAAGACCAAGAAATCGTGGTCCATGGAGAAGATGAGCAATCAATCTATAGGGACCCATCAGTTCTATGCCTGGAGGCTAAGGAAGGTAGCGAGCACATAGTCTACCAAGCATTCGAGATTGTAGTCACGTATCAATGTGAGGAAGGAACCCCCTGTCCTCAACCCTTCTTGTCAAATGCGTCAATCATGGTCGCCACTAAAATGATCAAGCACGGGTACAAGCCCAGGAAAGGGCTTGGGGTATCTTTGCAAGGCATCACAGAACCCATCACTTTAACTGCCAGTGAGAAATTCTTCGGTGTGGGTTTCCAAGCCACAGAAGCTGACGTGACATGGGCTAATGAACGTAAAAAGAATGGGTGGGTCCTACCTTAGCCGGTCCCATATTTCTCCAAAACATTTGTCAAGCCTAGATACATAGAGGAAGAAGATGAGGCCTTCACGGCCGAGGAAATCGAGGACATTTGTGGAGCGATGAGGCAGATGTTATATGAGGCTCATATGGTCCAGCCGGGTGAAGGCTCGGGCACCGCTGAGGTGCAATATGTGGGGCCGAATGCCAAGCTCCAAAATTGGAAGGCTACTCCGTTCCCAATCAGGAGGGAATCCCGGTAGTTCAGTCTTGCCATTTTTTCTACATTTCGAGTTATTTCAGGGTGTAACTCGAATGTTTTTAGTTTATTGTCTTATAAATTCCAATGTAAACCCTCCTATCTTAAAATTCAATGAAATAAAATCAATATTTCATCGTCTATGAATCTCTTTCTCTATTCTTTCTGATTTTTGTTATTTTTCTTATCTCTCTTTCATTTCTAATAATGTGGACTTAAATAACATGACATGCTTGCGGACTTCATGCCCAGATCCTAACACGCTGTCTAACTGTGAAATAATGAATCAAGAACCAGAGTATGATGAAGATGAGGCTTTTAAGGAAATAATCCGAGAACTGGAACAATTTGAGAATAAGCCTAAGCCAAATTTAAATGAAACCAAGCGAGCTAATTTGGGTAGATCAGAAGAGGTCCAGGAAACCATGATAAGCGTTCACGCTAATGAAAGAACTAGAGATGCATTGGTCCAACTTTTGTTCGAATTCAAAGACGTGTTTGCCTGGTCCTATGATGATATGCCAGGACTGAGTGTTGATTTAGTGGTGCACAAATTGCCAACTTATCCCGGTTACCCCTTGTCCAACAAAAACAAAGAAATCTTAAAACAGACATCAGTGACAAGATCAAAGAAGAAGTCACCAAACAGTTAAAAGCGGGTGTGATCCGAGTGGTCCGATACACCACATGGTTGGATAATGTGGTCCCAGTGCCAAAGAAAGATGGGAAAACCCGAGTGTGTGTTAACTATCGGGATCTGAACAAAGCAAGCCCCAAGGACATCTTTCCATTACCAAACATCCACATCCTTTATGAAAACTGTGCCAAACATGAAATACAGTCTTTCGTGGATTGTTATGCTGGGTATCATCAGGTTCTGATGGATAAAGAAGATGCAGAAAAGACGGCTTTTACCATACCTTGGGGTACTTACTTTTACAGGGTCATGCCATTTGGTTTGAAGAATGCCGGGGAAACATACATGAGGGATATCACCACCATCTTTCACGACATGATGCACCAGGAAATTGAGGTGTATGTGGATGATGTGATCATTAAATCCAAGACCCAGGATGACCATGTGAGAGATTTGAGAAAGTTCTGTGAGCAACTGCGTAAGTATGACTTGAAGTTGAATCCCGCTAAGTGTGCATTTGGAGTGCCATCTGGGAAACTTTTGGGGTTTGTAGTCAGTTGAAGAGGCATCGAGTTAGACCCAACAAAAATAAAGTCTAGTCGGGACCTGCCCCCTCCAAAAACAAAGAAAGAGGTTATGAGTCTGTTGGGAAGATTGAATTACATCAGCAGATTCATTGCTCAGCTGACTACTACGTGTGAGCCCATATTTAAGCTGTTGAAGAAAGATGCGGCGATTAGATGGACAGATGAGTGTCAGGAAGCTTTCGACAAAATCAAAGAATATCTGTCAAATCCGCCAGTGTTGGTTCCACCCGAGCCTGGAAGACCTTTGTTCCTGTACTTGACGGTGTTGGAGAATTCTCTTGGATGTGTTCTCGGGCAGCATGATGTGACCGGGAAGAAAGAACAAGCCATATACTACTTGAGCAAGAAATTCACTAGTTATGAAACCAAGTACACTTTGTTGGAAAGAACTTGTTGCGTCCTAACTTGGGTCGCTCAGAAGCATAGGCATTATTTGTTGGCTTATACCACCTATCTCAAAACCAGATTGGATCCTTAGAAGTACATATTCCAAAAACCGATGCCCACAGGAAGGTTAGCAAAATGGCGAATCTTGCTCACCGAGTTTGACATAGTCTATGTCACCCGCACGACAATGAAAGCTCAAGCCCTGGCGGATCACCTAATTGAGAGTTGTTGATGATGAATATCAGCCTTTGAGTACTTACTTTCCGGACGAGGAAGTAAATTCGGTGGAGGTAATTCCAGATGACACAAATGTTTGGAAAATGTTCTTCGACAGAGCTGTGAATGCAAAAGGTGTCGGGATTGGGGCAATCTTGATTTTTCCCACTAGTCAGCACTATCCGGCCATAGCCCGGCTTCGGTTTTTCTGTACGAACAACACTACCGAGTATGAAGCCTGCATTATGGGCATGAACATGGCAATTGACCTGGACGTGGAGAAATTGTTAATCATGGGAGATTCTGATTTGATTATCCGACAAGCTCAAGGTGAATGGGAAACTCGAGGTATCAATCTTATTCCATACAGGCAATATGTGGAAGATCTTAGCAAGCGGTTCAAATCCGTCGAGTTCAGGTACATTCCTCGATTTCACAATGAGTTAGCCGATGCACTAGCTACTTTGGCTTCGATGCTGCCATATCCAGGCAGTGTCCACATTGACCCACTGGAAATCCAAATTCGAGAAAGACATGGTTATTGCAATACAGTTGAGATAGAACCAGATGTTCAGCCATGGTATCATGATATCAAAAGATTCTTGAAAATAAAGGAATATCCCGAACAAGCTAGCGGGGACCAAAAGAGAACCATCAGAAGGATCGCCAGTGGTTTCTTCTTGAGCGGAGAAGTCTTGTATAAAAGGACTCCAGATCTGAACCTTTTAAGATGCATGGATGCCCAAGAGGCCGAAAGAATCATGAATGAAGTACACGTAGGAGTATGCGGACCCCATATGAACGGATACGTCCTTGCAAAGAAAATCCTTCGAGCAGGTTATACTGGATGACTATGGAAAAGGATTACTTCAGTTTTGTCCGAAAGTCTCATCAGTGTCAGGTACACGACGACTTGATTCATGCACCGCCTTCAGAACTGCATCCTATGTCAGCACCGTGGCTGTTCGTTGCTTGGGGTATGGATGTCATTGGGCCAATCGAGCCGAAAGCTTCAAATGGACACAGATTCATACTAGTTGCCATTGACTATCTCACAAAGTGGGTTGAAGCAGTTACTCTCAAAGTCGTCACCAAGAAAGCAGTGGTGGACTTCGTGCATTCCAACATTATCTGTCGTTTTGGTATTCCTAAAACTATCATTACGGACAATGCTGCAAACTTGAACAGTCATTTGACGAGGGAGGTATGTGAACAATTTAAGATCACACATCGGAACTCTACCCCTTATCGGCCCAAAGATAATGGTGCTGTTGAAGCAGCGAACAAAAACATCAAAAAGATCCTCAGGAAAATGATTCAAAGTTCTAGACAATGGCATGAAAAGTTGCCGTTTGCATTGTTGGGATATCGCACAACTGTGCGCACATCAGTTGGAGCAACACCCTACCTATTGGTTTATGGTACTGAAGTCGTAATACCCGCAAAAGTTGAAATTCCATCTCTTCGAATCATCGTTGAAGCTGAGATTGAGGATAGTGAGAGGGTCAAAACCCGTCTAGAACAGTTAACCCTGATTGATGAAAAGCGGATGGCCGCAGTTTGCCACGGGCAGTCGTATCAACAAAGAATGGCCCGTGCCTACAACAAGAACGTGCGGCCTAGGAACTTTGAAGTAGGGAAACTCGCTTTGAGACGTATTCTCCCGTATCACAAGGAAGCAAAAGGAAAGTTCGCTCCAAACCGGAAAGGTCCATACATCATAAGGAAATTGTTGCCGAAAAGGGGCGTTGTACTTAGGAGACAATGAAGGAAATAACCCTGAAACAGTTGTCAATGCAGACGCAGTCAAAAGGTATTATGTCTAACCCTTATGTGGTACAGATATTCTCCGATTGAGATGACGAAGGCTTTCATTCTTGCTACCCAAACACTGTTAACCTTTTGCAAACCCTTTGAGCCGGTTACCCTTTCTTTGATTACCCTATTTGGAACCCGAAATGTTGTAAAAAAAAGAAGAAGAAAAAAAAAAGAAAAACAAAACAAAACAACAAAAACAAAAACAAAAAAATCAAAAACAAAGTTTCCCTGAACTACGTTCGACTTGATTCCGAAAGGATACGTAGGCAGCCTCTCTCTGGGGGTTCAGTCACACCAAAACAAAAATCCACATTCCCCCCAAAGTTGAAACTGGGGCAGAATTTATAATGGTTCGGCGACGGTTCACCTGAAAGGTTCCAAAGTTGTAATTCAATCCAAACTATTTTACCCTAAATCCTGTTCAAAGTCCTTCTGATCAATCGGTAAAGATGTTCAAATGGGAGGATGTTGGTTACTTGGATCTGATGCAATCAAAATGAGAGAAATAAAATGAGAGAGTCTTATCGGCGAAAACTCACACGGGCACCATAAGGCGATGGTAAGCAGAGAAATTGAAAATGAGAGAGTCTTGTTAGTGAAAACTCACAAAGAGCACTATGAGGCGACGGTGAGAAGAGAAATGAGAGAGGTCGGTCGGCAAAAACTCGCAAAGGGCGCCACTGATCGAAAAAAGGATCCTCTACAACCATCGGCACTGATAAAGTCCTGGCAAGGTTTCTCGGTTTTGAGGTATGGGTTATGATGGGTTTATGAGAATTGGATGGTTGGCAAAGATCGGGTATCCAGTCCAATAAGCATGTCATGTCTATTGAAGTCTGCATGCACTCCAGATAAGTCCTTCTTTCTTTTCCTCGAAAGGGACACTCTCTTTTAAATTCATTATTCTGTCCGTTGTTTGTTTTTCTTTGAATCCCTTTCGGTCTAATTCTCCTCCGAAACTAATACAATGAAAAGATGGCAAGATTGGTTTTATAGGGTTTTTGGCTGACAGAAAGCCAAAATTCAAGAAAAGCACCCGGCCTCAGCAGGTGCATCAAGTCGGCCTTGACTGGCCATGATGGCCGATACCCCAAGGTCAAGAACTCTTGAAAAGAAAAGAAATCAAAGTCAAGTGTCCGTAAAGGCAAAATAGGATGGAAAAGACCAAGCCCTACACGGGTCAATCATCATGGGGAATTTGGGGAAAATCAGGATCCCCGGGTTTAGAAATGAAAGCAATTTCCAGAGAGCCAGCGAGCAATGGAGATTTTACTGAAATAACTGGGTCAAGATCAAGTGATTGAAACGATCAAGGCCACAAAACCAACCACCGTATCAAACTGAAAAAAATGTTCTTTGATTTGAAAGCAGGTCAACAGGAACAATCCAAAACAACCTCGCAAGAAGTAGGTGCAATAAAAGCAAGGTACGCATAGGCCAAAACAGTCCTGCAGCAAAAGTTAACCCAAAGAGGGAAGTCCCTTTCAAACTCTTCATGCATTCTCCTGACTAAAATGCTAAAAGTTAAATGAAAAGAAAGAAGAAGAAAAATTCAAAACCATGGTAGCACAGGGCCTCCAATTTCTAGCTACGTTTGTCCAACATAGGGTCCCATTCCTTAGTCGCTGCCAACATAACCTGGTAGTCTTTTCCAACATAGGGTCCCACCCCCTAGTTGATCCCCGGCATAACCCGAGGACCTTCCCGGCATAACCCGAGAACCTTTCCGGCATAACCCAATGACTTTCCTAGCATAACCCGAGGACCTTCCCGGCATAACTCGAGGACCTTTCCGGCATAACCCGAGAACCTTTCCGGCATAACCTGATGACCTTTCCCGGCATAACCCGAGAACCTTTCTGGCATAACTCGAGGATCTTTCCCGGCATAACTCGAGGACCATTCCGGCATAACCCGATGACCCTCACCGGCATAACCCTAGGACCTTTCCGGCATAACCCGAGGACCTTTCCGGCATAACCCGATGACTTTCCCGGCATAACCCGAGGACCTTTCCGGCATAACCCGATGACTTCCCCGGTATAACCCGAGGACCTTTCCAGCATAACCCGATGACTTTCCCGGCATAACCCGAGGACCTTTTCGACATAAGCCGATGACTTCCCCGGCATAACCCGAGGACCCTTCCCGGCATAACCCGAGGACCTTTCCGGCATAACCCGATGACTTTCCCGGCATAATCCGAGGACCTTTCCGGCATAACCCGATGACTTCCCCGGCATAACTCGAGTCCCTTTACGGCATAACCCGATGACTTCCCCGGCATAACCCGAGGACCTTTTTCGGCATAACCCGATGACTTTCCCGGCATAACTCGAGGACCTTTTCCGGCATAACCCGATGACTTTCCCGGCATAACCCGAGGACCTTTTCCGGCATAACCCGAGGACCTTTCCGGCATAAACCGGTGATTTTTCCAGCATAACCTGGTAGTCTTTTCCAACATAGGGTCCCACTCCCTAATTGATGCCAGCATAACCTGGTAATCTTTCCAACTTAGGGCCTCCGATCCCTATTTGATTTCATTTTAGATATAGGGTCTCCACTCCCTAATCTCTTTTTCTCAATGATACACAATCCTAATTTTATTGCTTTCAATAAAGGAGTACTTTAGATTTTGTTACAATAACTCACGAAATTTTTCTAGTGAAAACTGGGGCAGAAAAATTTCGTTCGTTTGTTTGTTTGGTGTCTGAACAGGTTTTTACCGTGAGATGCGAGGTTTGAGATGACCAAAAGAAGAATTCTATATCCAAAAAAGAACAGGAAAAGAAGTGAACTCTAAGTGTAGAAACAGAGAAACGATGCGGACTACTCAAGATATGATTGAAATCATAAGCTTTGCATGTCCCGCCTTGATCCGAAAAGCTGAAGAAGAATGAGTCAGCGGTTGCAGCTAACGAGCATCAAGATTCAGATTAGAGTCAGCAGAAAGAACCAGCCAAGACTCAAGATCAAGCTTTAAAAGGTTTGTAGATAGAAATCTTGTAACTCGTAGTTGATAGGCTTAGCTAGTTTAGATTTTCATCTTTCATTTTGGTGTAATAAGGAGCTTAGCAAGCAGAAACAACAGCAACAGCAGTGAAATCACAGTTTCTCGGTAGTCCCGGCTACCAAAACTTCCAGAACTACACTGACCTGATTCCTTTATAGCCAAGGATATGTAGGCAACGTCCGAAGCAAGGTTCGGTCAGACTTTTTCCAAAAATGCTTCCCATGGAGTTTCTAACGGGCAAAAATCGCTCGTATTTGCTCATTTTATCTTTGCCCGGAAACTCTTCGTGTTTCCGAGCAAAGAGGGGCAGCTGTAAGCATGTGATTTTTGCCCTATGTGAAATACTCCTATAAAATTAAAGAAAATAGATTTTTTTCAAATTATTTGCAATTTTATAGGATTTTTGTAGGATTTTATTAATTGTTTGCATTTTTGTGCACATTTAAGTTTTATTAAAATCATAAAAATGCCCCAAAAATGTTTTAAAAAAAAATCATGCATTGCATATTAGACATTATGTTCATATTTTAGGATTAATTAGTTAATTAATTGCTTTATCAAAATGAAAATCACAAAAAATTGGCTCATTTTTACATTTTAGCTTCTAATTTTAGATTAGTAATTTTCTTTTTTTTAAATTAAGATCAACTAATTTTTATAAATATTTTAATTAGATAATTAGCTTAATTTTATAATTTAGATTAATTTAGGAATTTGATTTAGGATTTTTAATTTAAAAAAAAAGAAGAAAAAATAGAAAAAAGGAATTGAGAAAAGGGGGTTTAATTTAAAAACAAGCCCAATTAATTAACCCAAATACCATCTGTCCAAAGCCAACCCCAATCCCTATACTCGGTCCAAGTCCCCCAATAAACTAAACGACACAGTTTTATGCCCTTCATCACAGCTGGTGGATTCATTTGATCTAACGGCTCGGAACTGATTACCCCGTCCCCTATAAAACTGTCCGAAGGCCTTCCCCCCCCCCCCCCAACCCCTACTAGACCAGTCCCATTTCCCCATCTCTAACCTAAACCTACCGCCATCAAACGCTCCCAATCCCACAAGCCCAAACCCTAGCCGCCGCCTTGCCGAAAATCGCCTCACGGCGGCGGCGACGCTCCAAACCAATCCAAACCTACACTAGATGATCCTTAGCCTCCCCTCTACATCATCCCACTATCAGCTTCCCCAAAATCCCCACCCAATTCCATCAATTTCGGATCTGAAACCGGAACCTGAAAACCATAAATTGCCCAAATGGCCCCAAACTCACACCCTACAACCCCCTTCTCCTCATCACCATAAATCACCACACATTTCCTGTCAAAACCCCCTACAATTCCTTGAAATTTAGATCTAAGAATCCCAAGAAATGCTGGTTCATGAAGGTCCATTCTTCATCTTTCTTTCTGATTCGATTAGTTTTGAGATTCACCCCAAACAGTTGTTCTTGACAAGAACAACCATTTGGGGTCGATTTTAAGTTGTATCGAGGCCAAGCACGAAGTCCGTTCCTTTCTTCCTGTACCTTGCTAGGTATTACCTTCTCCTTGTTTTCTTGTTTTTATTTTTATCTGTTTTTGGTCCACACCCGTTGAAAACAAAAGAAAATGAAAAAAATGTGTTGATTAGGGTTTGTATTCATCTTTTATTTTTGGTTGTTTTGGTTAATTAAGCAGTAACATTAATGAAAATTATAGGATAGATTCCTTATATTGTTTTTTTTTCTATTGTTGTTCTTCTTGTTCCTTTTCGTTTTGGTGTTTAGTTGCATGCTTTAGGTTATTTAGATTATTTCGTGTTGTTGTTATCAGTCTGATTTGAATGCTCAATACCATTTCATACTTCACTGTTTCGTCTCTTAGATACAATTTGATGTGTATAACATGCGGTTCGAGTAGTTTGTCATTAGCCGTTTGAATTAGGGTTCTGGTTGTTTAAATCAGAGATTCATCATAAAATTAGTTCATTTTAGGTTTTTTTTAGTATCTAGTTTGATTCACTGTCTAATTTTGCTTGTTTGATTTGTCCATTGATATTGGCCTGTTTGTTTGTGTTTGCCCTAGTTTGTAAATCAGTAGACACTTAGAGGGGTCAAATGAACAAAAAGAAAACTTAAGGGTTCATGAGAGGGTTGGACAAATATGAAATAGGATAAGACCATGGTTAGAAAGTTCTAGAATATGGGCAGGTGGCCCTATTTGGCCAGTACAAAAGTATTGAAACCAATTAGGGACAGCCAGCTGTCCAATTCTGTTAAAATATGCCTTTGTGGCTGATGGAATGATTCTTTTATTCTTTCAGCACATGGCATTTTTTGTGCCTATATATAGTACCTTTTCATTCACTCATTAACAGAGATCAGATTTTCAGAAACCTAAAAATACATTCATCAGCATACAGATCTAAAGAATTCTCTGAAACAAAAAATCCAGTCCTAGCTTTCCTATTTTTCTTTCTTTACAAAATTTGGAAGGAATTTTCTTTGAGTTCTGGGTTTTTGGAGTTAAGTTATGGGTTGATACTGAAGTTGTGGTTGATACTACTATTTTCCTGGGCAGTTTCTGTTCGTTCATCATTGCTGAAATTCATTCTCTTATTCTCTAACCTTTAGCTAGTCCTTTAATTGTTGTTTCTGCAATCAGGTATGTGAAACTCCCATGTAACTCCTTTTACAATATAAAAATGAGAGTTTGAATCACTGAATGTATGACCATGCTTAAATTCTATGTGTCTTTGGTGGTTTGATTACCATATCTGCTTATAGCTTCCTTCTATGTTCACTAGTGATTTTGTTTGTTCATCTTAGATTAAAAGTATAAACTAGGACCGATATGGTATCTATTGAGGAGTAATTTATATTTCAAAATTTGACAATCCATGTCAAACAATGGTTCTGTAGTAATAATTGATCATAGTCTTTTGTTTCACTCATTTGGTGTTGCTCACGACCAATCTGATGCACAAGGAAAGTCCGGTGGCTTTTCTCATTGTAAATCATTGGGATTGATTGGAGAAATGGACAATACATATCCCAGGAGCATGTTGAATAAGGATTAGTGTTCGAACGAGAGTTGTAAGAAGCAACAACATACATTTGGTTCATTGGTTATAGCTGGAATCATAACTCATTAGCTGTAGTTAGTTAGCAATAGCGGATTTTGAAATGTTTGAAGTTAAGTCTCAAGAAAAACGATATTGGATTTCGGCATTTTATTCGTGTAACAAACTAGTTAATTTAGAAATTAACATTGTTGTAATAATTGAGCTTGTTAGAGTTAGATATAGGCATGCTTGATTTTGTAATGTTAAAGTGGTAACTCTTTGAGATTTTGGTTTCTACAAAACTTATTGGGCCTTGCAAACATTCAGGCCCATATCTGTAGGGTTCAAATACATCGAGCCTTTTAGCTCCGACGGCAGAGCTCATCTAACAGGCCGTGTTGTGCCCAAGCCTTCATGGGCCTGGGCACTAAACCCAATAGCATGGCTCAGTGGTAAAGTTTCTTTTGTGAACTATAGTATAAATACATGTCTTTTATGTCTTGCAAATCATATGTGGTGTAATCTCCAAATTTGAATTATATTTTCGATATAAAATAAATTGATCTACGATTTTGACGAATATGTATATCATATAAGTTATGGCTAGCTAAGAAGGTGGACAGGCCCAGCTAATAAATAATTGTGACTGGGCCCGCCTAATGGAAGCCCAACGTGGGCCAGCTTTGGCGTTAAAAATCGGACTGGGCCAAATTCCAAGCCCAATGCAGCTTCAAGCGCTGATTGATCCCTAACCAAATAATTAATGGGATGTTGCTGGCCCAATTTTCCTTATCAAAAATGATTAAATGCTAAACATATCTCCTCAAGCATGTATACAATTAGCAAATCTTGAATAAATTGAGATGTGCTATCCACAATTAAATCCATAACCCATGGCTCTCACATTAACACCAACTAGTGTAGAAGATACTTTGAACATTCATAACTAGTGTAGAAAATACTTTGTACATTCGTAGTTTGCTTTAGGCGCGCTTTATAATAAATTATCGTGACTATGGGTACGGTTCCCGTGGCATAGTCATGATACCTAATTCCCAAATTCAGGTGTGCATTTCATCTGACCCGATCATAACAACTTTGAATATTAATAAAAATAAACATATCGCGAATCGGGAGTGCATTTCATGTAGCGTGGTTTGCGGCGTGTTCCAAAACGGCAAGTGTACGACAATCGTAACTTGTTCAAGAAAATAATTCCATAAGTCCTAAAAAGCGTTTTAAATAAATAAAAGCGGTTATCAAGTTAAAAATGCACAATAGGTTTAAAACATGTAATAAATCAGATAATTAGGCTAATTATTAATAGTTTAAGCGACCGTGCTCAAATCACGGAACCCGGGAATGCCTAACACCTTCTCCCGGGTTAACAGAATTCCTTATCTAAAATTTCTGGTTTCGCAGACTTTTAAATAAAGTCGATTTTCCTCGATCTGGGATTTAAAATAAATAGATGACTTGGAACACCTTAAATTATTCTAAGTGGCGACTCTAAAATTAAATAAAAATAATCCCATTTCGAATAATGTCACTTTAATTGGAAAAACTCCCTTATATCCCCCTCGGGTGTAAAAAGGAGGTGTGACACTTAAGAGCGTAGTTCCAAACCTCGGGGAATTCGTCTGCATTGACCACCACGTCCTCAGTCTTGACAAAGAAGTAATTGATCTAAAACTCACGGTTTGCTTTGTTGTCCATCTTCACCACTAGACACTTGCTGGGCCCATGGCGAAGATGTAGCATCGCCCCCTATGAAAACTAGGGGCGAAGAGGTGCATCAGGTGGCGAATGGTCATCTCGACCCCGGCCAACTCCGCGTACTTCGAGATCATTCAGATGAGTTTGTAGATATATGGATATAGTTGAGCCGGGCAGAAGCGGTAATAATGGTAGAACTCATCGGCCAAAGGGAGGATAGGAAAAGAATAACCGACATGGAAAAGGTATGGGTAAAAAGCGCAGTACCCAGGGCGGTGTATTTGCACCACGTCCCTCCCTGCTGGAACTAAGTCTACATGGGTGTGAATTTTGAATTTATCCCTAAACTCGGCAAGGCCCACCTCTTTCATCAACGACTCCGAGATCTTAAGGTCGTCCTCGGACATCTTTGAGAAGTTATATCTAGCCTTCTCACTACGCGGAATTATTTCCTCCACCGTAGGAAAGCTATAATCCCAGCAACAATGGCAGCCCCATCGTCATGGGGAGGCATGCGCACTGCCAAGGGAATAGGGTCAGGTAGCCCCCACCCCCCCCCCCCCCAAAAAAAAAAATTGGAAAACATATTAACCATCTTTGTTTATGAATAAAAGAGGTGTACACACAGAAGAATCAAGAGTAGCAAAACCCACCAGAGTCAATGAAAGCAAAACATAGAAGTAAAATCAAAAAGGCAAGGATTCTGAATGAAGAAGGAAGAAGAAGGTATGGAGATCCAATATTTAGATTGCAATGAATAAGACAAAGGATTTTGTATCCCTATTTATAAGAGTTCAGGCATCAACATCAAAAAAGAAAATCGTCGTTTCCCAGCTCAGGAATCGAAGCGGTAGAGGCACGGGAAACGATGAAAGGTATCGGGAAAACGCGTAATAATGACGCATGATGACGTGATGTCACTCTGAAAACGACGTGACCCTTGGTTTCAGCTCACGGAAGGCCACGTTTTCGCCCCGTCTGAAACGCTACTACTCGACCTGCTTGTCCAAACTTCTCAACCAAAACTAACTGAGTCCGCTCATCGAGGTCGTCCAGGGTCGACCTCAATAAGCGGAGGGACTAACTGTATAGGTCAAAATCCGCCTCAAGGAGATTTAGCATGAAGTGGTATTATGGAAAGTGATGTGGCCGATGTTGACTAGTAAACAGTGGGCTCATAGTCGGGCGATCAATAACGGCCGAGGTCAAGTATCAAGGGCAATACTAATGACTAGTTTTTATAATAGGATATCTAAGAGAATATTCCATTGAATATTCTCTGTATTTGTACCTTTAGGGTTGACTGGGGATATGTCCCATATAAATAGAAAAAGAGATAAGGGGAAAGGGCATGAAATATTCATTTGATAAGAACACTTTTTGAGAAAAAGACTTTCTCTCTCTAGAAAAGATACAAACACTACCTTTCTAATAAGATAATCAATTACTCCATATTTTTTCATCAGATCCGAGAACAGTTCCAATATTCTAGGATTTATCTGTCATTCATCACTGTCAGAAAGAAGAATCATCCACCTCATTCAATATTGGGTGAATCATTCTCCTTATTTACGTTAATGCCATTTATTGTTATTTATTACTTGGTATTCTCCTATCATTACTCAAACCTCTCAGAATATTAAATGCACACTGCATTTAGTCCCCCACCAACATTATCTTGTAATATTTGTGTTAACTACTTATAAATCTAGAAATATTATCATTAACTTGGTTTAACCCCTTATTACACAAAATTAATTAATCAGTTTAACCAAAACTTTATAATTTTTGGTCAAATAACATTCTCTTCAAATTCCTCATATAAAATATAGCAAAATAAGATAAGAGAGTGTGGGAGAACAAATATTTGTCGTTTTATTTGTGCATGCATGCAAAGAGACGTGTGTGAATGACAAAATTTGGAGTTTGTTTATTTTTATTTTTTCCCCTCAAAATTTGGAGTAAAGAGCAGATTTTCTTTTGTGTACAAGTCCGTGCACTTTTAATTGTTATCAAAAAGTATTTAAAGAAAGAAAAAAAATTTGAGAATGTGAAATGAAAGTGATTGGGAAAGCATAAGAGCAGTGGTCCTTCTTCATTTTACGTCTCCTTTGTAAAGACTTGTGAGTCTTGGTTTTTAATGCTAATAATCCCCACAAGCTTTTATGTATGCAGCTTCGTTTGCTACAGTACAACTAGCTTCTCTTTCTATAGTTTTCTTTCTCACTTTGTTTTACTTGTTGTCTCCTTGTTCCCTGTCTAGTATGATTTTATCTGCCAGAAGTAATTGTAATTACCCTAGGAGGGCTTACCAACTAGATAGATGAGTGGATAGGAGATCTTTGAGGGTTCATTTGATACGAGGGATACGGGATAATTAGTTCCAGGATTAAATTTAATTAAAATAAAATTATAATGTAACTGATCCCGAGATTAGTTATCTCGAAATTGTAATGTTATTTATATCTCTATGCATGGGAGGGTAGGATAATCCCGAAATAACTAAATGTATTGGTAAAAAACTGAATTAAAATATTGAAGATGACGTGTCATGACACGTGGACCGGTCAAATAGTCAAAGCATGGTAATCAGTTAGAAGGTACGAGCAACAACAGATGCGGGAGAAAAGATACTTAAAGGCACGAGCCATTATTCAAATGAAACGAGACTCGTACCTGTTCAAGTCATTTAAAGTTCGAAGATCAGAAGGAATTGAAGACATGAATCTGGTAGCAAAAAAGAGTCCAAATTCAGCATTAAATGCCAAATACGTTAGAGAATTTGTATTTAATATGAATGATTGAGTAACGTTTCTTTCAATGTCATTTATTGCTCGTAATTGCCTCATTAAGACAAAGGCATTATACTTTCTTTTAAAATTAACTATAAAAAGAGAAAGTCACAACATCTGTGGGGACAAGAAATATTACGGGAATAAACTTTGTTCTTTTTGCTTTCTGATTATATCATTCAAAATTTCTTTCTTATATACTTTTTCGATTATCACTAACCCGAGTTCTTCTAAATTCAAGCTTTGACCTAAAATCTAATTTTTGGTTAAACACCGAAATAATTAATCCTGAAAATAACTTATTCCTTAACCAAAGGACCCTTAAATATGGATACTAGTTCTAGAGTCCATATGAACTAGTTGTTGTACAATATATTCTTGATTAAATAAAATCTTTTTCATTTTACCATAAAAGAATGTTGCTTCTGTGAATAAAACAGAAATTTAAATTTATTTAATAACTTTTCCCAGTTAAGTAATATACATTAAATCATTAAATCTAGATTTCAAAGCTACTAATCTTAACCAAACACCATTAGATTAATTTTTTCTTTTGTTTTTGTTTTTATAGATTTATATCCCTTTTTTCTTTGGCCAATCCATCCACTTCTTATCGTCTTGTCAACTTGCTGTAGGCGTGTAATTTTTACTAATTAACAAATAAGAGAGATATACCTTTATTTCCTATTTTTTTCTTGAGTCGAGAGTCTATTGGAAAAAATATCTCTACAAAATAGGAATAAGGTTACTCCTGATCCCACTTATGGGACCACATTAGACATGTTATTGTTGTATACCTTTATTCCTTTTGGTGTTTTCCTCCTTTTTATTAACTATATACTCGATCACATTGCCATTGATAACGTTTGTTAAGAGCGAGTGCCAAGTGAGTTTCCATAAATTGCTGCTATGTCACTATTCAGATATGGACCATTTATTGCCAATTGTACGTACTACGTACACAAGTCCACATAGTATTTTCTTCATTTTAGAGAACTATTTGAAGTATTGAGACCCCCCTCCCTATGGAAAAAATTGGGAGTTACTTAGCTTGGCTCTTAGAAATGGTATATACAACAACAACAACAACAACAACAACCCAGCAAAATCTCATTAGTGGGGTCTGCGGAGGGTAGTGTGTACGCAGATCTTATCCCTACCCTGAAGGGGTAGAGAGACTGTTTCCGAAAGACCCTCGGCTCAAGAAAATAAAAGGACAAAAGGAGACAATATTGGTATCACCACAGAAATTATAGGAAAATAGGAACAACATAAAATCCAGAAGAAAGATGCAAAGCAAAAGCGATAGCTAGTAAATAGGTCCTGCAACTGAAAAGCGAAATAGTAAGATACAACATTGCCACTAGCAAGCTTGGACAAAAACCCTAGCAGACTAGTCTCACAAAGGTACCAAGTAAAGCAAGACTCAACTACCTCCTAACCTACCACCCTAATACTCGACCTCCACATTTTCCTATCAAGTGTCATGTCCTCGAAAATCTGAAGTCTCGCCATATCCTGCTTGATCACCTCTCCCCAATACTTCTTAGGCCGCCCTCTACCTCTTCTCATTCCCTCCACAACTAGCCACTCATACCTCCTTACCGGAGCATCTGGGTTTCTCCTCTGCACATGCCCGAACCATCTGAGTCTCGCTTCCTGCATCTTGTCATCAATGGGAGCCACGTGCACCTTCTCCCGAATATCATCATTCCTAATCTTATCCACCCTAGTGTGTCTGAACATCCACCTCAACATCCTCATTTCTGCTACTTTCATCTTCTGAATATGTGAGTTCTTAACAGGCTAACACCCAGCATACATCATAGCCGGTCTAACCACCACTTTACAGAACTTACCTTTGAGTATCGGTGGCACTTTCTTGTCGCACAGGACTCCAGATGCTAACCTCCACTTCATCCATCCCACCCAAATACGGTGTGTGACATCCTCGTTGATCTCCCCTCCCCCCTGGATAACCGACCCAAGGTACTTGAAGTTGCCTCTACTTGGGATGACTTGTGATCCAAGCCTCACATCTACGTCCACTTTCCCCGGCTCAGCGCTGAACATACACTCCAGGTATTCCGTCTCCGTCCTGCTCAGCTTGAAACCCTTAGATTCAAGAGCATGTCTCCAAACTTCCCGCCTCTTGTTAACACCGGCTCGCGACTCATCAATCAGAACTGTCATTGGCGAATAGCATGCACCATGTCACATCCCCTTGAATATGGTGTGTTAACGCGTCCATCACCAGGGAGAATAAGAACGAACTGAGCGCAGAACCTTGGTGTAATCCCATTACAACTGGAAAATGCTCAGAGTCACCTCCTTCTGTCCTAACACGAGTCTTATCCCCATCATACATGTCCTTAATCGCCATAATGTAGGAAACCGACACACCTTTTGCCCCCAAGCAAGAACTTATCTAGGAACCTTGTCATACGCTTTCTCTAGGTCAATAAACACCATGTGCAGATCCTTTTTCCTCTCTTTGTACAGTTCCACCAACCTCCTAACAAGGTGTATAGCTTCTGTAGTAGAACGACCCGGCATGAACCCGAACTGGTTGTTGGATACAGACACTGTCATCCTCACCCTCGCTTCAGCCACCCTCTCTCACACTTTCATGGTATGACTTAATAATTTGATACCCCAATAATTGTTACAACTCTGGATATCACCTTTGTTCTTATATAATGGAACCAGCGTACTCCACCTCCACTCATCCGGCATCCTCTTCACCGTAAAAATAACATTAAATAACTCAGTCAACCACTCCAAACCTGCTCTCCCCACACTCTTCCAAAATTCCATCGGAACCTCGTTTGGCCCGGTCGCTCTGCCCCTACTCATCTTACGCATAGCTTCCACGACCTCCTCAACCTTGATACGCCTGCAGTGCCCAAAGTCACGGTGTCCCTCGGAATGATCTAATTCGCCTAGCAGAATATCCCGATCCCCTTCTTCATTCAGAAGTTTATGAAAGTAAGTCTGTCATCTCCTCTTAATCTGGCATCTTCCATCTATACTCTACCATATTTGTCCTTGATGTATCTCACTTGGTCCAAATCCCGAGCCTTCCTCTCTCTCAACTTGGCCAGCCGGAAAAACTTCTTCTCCCCGCCTTTTTCCCCTAGTTCCTCGTAGATACAACCATAAGCCGCAGTCTTAGCCTCTGTGACCGCCAGCTTAGCTTCCTTCCTAGCAACCTTATATCTCTCCATGCACGCTCACCTCTCCTCCTCACCTATGCTCCCCACTAACATCAGGTACTCCGCCTTCTTCGCTTCCACTTTACCTTGGACCACTTCATTCCACCACCAGTCTCATTTGTGCTCACCAGAGACACCCGTCGAGACCCCTAACACCTCTCTCGCAGCGTCCCTTCTACAGTCTGCTGTCGCTGACCACATAGTGCTCGCGTCACCACTGCTCTTCCAAGCTCCCATAGCCGACAGCTACCCCTCCAACTCTTGAGCTTTATCCTTAGTTAAGGCTCCCCACGTGATTCTCGGTCTTCCTCAAGCATGCCTTTTCCTCCTCTTTAACATAATACCAACGTCCATCACCAAGAGTCTATGTTGCGTCGCGAGTATCTTACCCGAAATCACCTTCAATTCTTACACAGCCCTCTGCCACACCTCCTGAGGAAGAGATAGTCAATCTGAGTCTTCGCCACCATATTTTGAAAAGTAACCAAATGCTCCTCCCTCTTTGGAAAGTTAGAGTTCGCAATCACCAACCCAAAAGCCTTAGCGAAGTCCAACATCAAGGTACCTCCCCCGTTCCTCTCCCCAAAACCGAAGCCTCCGTGCACCTCGCCATAACTACCTGCGGACGATCCAATATGACCATTGAAATCCCCTCCTATGAATAGCTTCTCAGCAGGCGGAACCTGGCACACAATCTCATCTAACCCCTCCCAGAAGTGCCGTTTAACCTCCTCATCTAGGCCCACATGCGGCGCATAAGCGCTAACGACGATTAGGGTGCTCTCTCCAACCACCAACTTAATAATCATTAATCTATCATTCGCTCGTCTAACCTCGACCACGGACTCTGTAAGTTCCCTATCTACCAAAATACAACATAATGCGATAAAATCTTGAATAAAATGGAATGCTCGTGCATTCGGGGAAATCAAGAAGGACTGGATATGGAACTTTATTTTGGGGTTTTCTGCCTTGAAATGTTAATTTTACTTCAGTTCGGTGAAGACTATTTACCATAGCCAATAAGAGTTGTGGTCGAATAATAAATACTTTTTTATCTTTAATCAGAGGTTTCGGTTTCGAGCTCTAGGTATATGTAGTCGCCTTTTATTAGGAAACGTTTTAACCCTCAATGTGAGATTTTTCAGTGTAAATTCAAATTCAGTGGGACACCAATACGAATACTGAACAACGTAAAATGCGTGTGTATTAAGAAGAAAAAACTTGCACAAAACGAAAAAGAGTACAAGAAACACATGGGTACATCTTTGCTACAAGGTTTTGTTCTTTAGTGATAGTATTTGTCTTCCAACGAGAAAAGTTCAAGCTACAACATTTGGTTCTGAGACCAAATACGTGGGCACTTTGTGTTGCTTCAACAAAATTTCCTTCTATCCTCTTACAATATTTCTTTTGTCAAAAAGCAAAATTCTTTGATTTGGTGATATATATGCTTCTTTACTATGCTCCAAAATTAAGAGGAGATTTTTACATTCCTATACATTATATGAAACTATATTATTTTCCCTACACAAGTTTTACTATAATTACATTTTATAGACCCAATTATCATTTATGTACATTTTAAGGCAATTAATGATAATAATTAGTGTCCTAAAATCACTCTAACGTATCTTCCACTCCCCCACATTTCTCTCTCCACATCTCATCCCCTCCCCCACGTATCTTGCACAAGAGAGCAGCAATTCCACCATTGACAACCATTAGAAAGTTTTGAAGTTTTGAATTCGAATTTAGATTTTCAAAAAACATTATTTGTTTGAACTGTAAGTCGTCATCCTGAAATATATAAACATGCACGTGTACGTGTGAAAATTTTATTTATATCTGAAGCATAAAATTAACTTTAGGCCACTAATTACATTAAGCCATCCTGCTCCCAAAATCTAGCTAATCTTGTTTGGTATGCACGTGAATAAAAATCTTTTTATTCCGTATCAAATAATTATACCAAAGGAAATTTTTTTAATGGTGTATAGACATAGCATAAATAAAAATCTTTTTTTATAAAAGAGAATGGTCTATAGTAGAGCCGCCGGACGTATCTCCGACAAATCCTAAGACTCGGACTAGACGTGGTTTAGGATTCAACCACAAACACGTGCGCCTTAAATCAAACATATAAAGATGAATGCACCAAAAACGGCGGTGTTTTTTTTTTTCCTTTTTTCTTTTTCCGTTTGTCTGGGAAGGGGTGGGACATTAATATGACAAGATTGTCTTTTACTGTTTTTTGTTTTTATTCCTTCCGATTCAAAATAAGTGATATTTTAACTGTTTTTACACAGATTAAGAAATTCACCTTTTAGCATTAATTAACAATGAGATTGACTATATTAACCTTTATTATCTCTTCACATAAATACTCCTATAGGGGTGTTCAAAACCGAACCGAAACCGAAAACCGAACCGAAACCGAAGCTTAATGGCTTATTGGTATCGGGTTAACGGATTAACGGACGGGGAACGGATTGAAATTTTTTCATTAACGGCTTATCGGTTTGGGGGCGGATTATTCAGTTTTCTTAACGGATAATCCGTTAACCCGTTAAGAATATATATATATATATATATCTTCAAAGAGTAATAACCTTTTAACACGTAGATTGGATAAAGTCGAAAGGGTCACAAAAATATTAGCTTCAAAATAACTTTATTTGCTTTCTTTATGAGTAGGGTCTATTTCTTGAACTGATACAATGATCATCCTTTCTTTTGTTATGTACTGTAGTTGGTAATCGGTGAATACATTAATAGATCCAGTTTTTCCCATTACAGACAATTCGAACAGAAATTGCAACAAAGGGCTGAAGATACGCTGTGGAAATCACTTGTTAGAAAGGTGGTGTCTGCCAAAGCTATATCTTCCTTGTCTCTGCCTAAAAGAAAGAGAGAAGAACAACCAAGATTGAACTTAAGGGATCATCAAGTGAGAAGTTTTAGGTTGACAACTCACTGTCAATAGTTAGAAAATTATGGTATAGCAGTTATTACTACAAATTATATATTTCATAAGTATTGCTGTAGAGAATTAAAGAAAGGCAGAATAGTCTAAATGGCACTTATACTTATGCCACTTTGTCATGCCGGTCCCCAAACTTATTATTTTGCCAAGTGAACACTTACACTCGTTCAAAATTAATTTTCTAAATCCTTCTGACCATTGACCGAGCTTATGTGGCATTGACATAGATGAGGTGGAAAATATATGTAATACACGCGTGCAAAGAGAGTGATAGTAGTGATTTTGATTAAAAATGAATTAAACTAAAAAAAAAAGAAGTAAAGTTAATAAGTTAATCGAAGTTACCACCCCCCCCCCTCCCGATTTTCTTCTCTTTCTCAGTTTCTCCCACCTTTCTTCTCGCCCCTAATCCCTCTTTTCCCCTCCACACTAGTGTAAACAATGGATGAGCCTTTAAAATCACAAAATCAGGCAGAAATATACTATTTGTCTCTATTTCTTTAACAAAAAAATCTTTTACATTTCTTATTTCTTTTTTTGTTTAATCAAAACCCAACTGAGTAGGGTTTCGGCGAGTTCCGTTCCTCCGACGATGTTGCTCCAGTGTCCTATCCGTGGTAGTAGCGTCACAGATTCCACGACTCTTTAGGTTAACGAACGGATCTATTTTGGTTATTGTTGTTGTGTTTCCTATTTGGAACTGGTCACGCCGGAATAATTTGTCCGGTGGCCGTTACTGATGGTATTTGTACACTTTTCAGTGAAACTCATATCCTCGGGCGAATATCCTCTTGGCTCTGTCTCGTTACTGTTTTTTCATTGCACTTGTTTTGGTTAGGTTGGCTGAAATAACTTGGTGAATCAAGGTTACAATTCGCCGCTATTGAGTCTGAGTCTTTGGACGTTCACTACCCCAACGGCTTCTGATTTTTGGCTTAATGTTCTTGCATATCTGGAGTTTTACTTTTTGTTGAAGATTTGCAGCACTTGTGTGCGCTTGTGGGCTTCGGTGTTAGTGCTTCCCTTAGGAAATCTTCTGTTGCTGGATGGGATTTTGAAAGGAAGATCTTTGCTAGTAGTTAGGAATGGTTCACGGTGGTCAGATAAAGAAAGAGATTGTAATGGTGGCTATGAGGTTGTTTATTAAGGCATTTTGGATTTTTCTTCAAATTTAAAAAAAAAAATACTTTCCGAGGAAATAAAAAAAGCCGTGGAATAATCCATAAGGTGTAAAATAAAAGAAAATATTAGGTTTGGGTGGCCTGTCCTATTTTTCAATAGTTTATTTTCCTATGTGGCACTAGAAATGACGTGGCGTCCTACGTGTAAGAGATTGTATTACACGCACTGGTAGCCTCCTATGATAAGTGTTTATTATACACGACTTGAACGAGTGTAAGTGTTCAGTTGGCAAAATCATAAGTTTGGGGACCGGCATGAAAAAGTGGCACAAATACAAGTGCCATTTAGGCTATTCTGCCTTAAAGAAATGAAATGGGTTTGGTCAAGAGAATATTTAGATTGTATGTGCATATTTTCTAGTAATTCATTGAATATAGTTTGAATTAGGTCGATAAACCACCCGATAACCGCCTGATAAGAGCTAAACCGATACCAATCTGCCCAATATCTTATCGGGTGGCTAGCGGATTAATACATTTAAATAAGCCAAACCGTTAAGAGTAAATAACCGCCCAATCCGCCCGATAAGCAGCCCTACACTCCTAACACATATTCCAACACTATTTACTCCAAGGGCAATGTTGGAAAAAAATAATTAATTCATTCTTGAAATCTAGAAAAATCACTTATTTTGGACCACAAAAAAAAGGCCAAAAAATCACTTATTTTAGACCGAAGGAAGTAATTAATAAGTTTGGAAGGCTTCATAAAAGTCGAGTTATTTATATGGACACGAGTAACACTATCTTCCTTAGGACCTTAGCCAAAGATAACTTTGTACTTAGTTTACTTGCTCCTTTTTTATTTAATTTTTTGTTTTTATTTTTTATCCTATCCCTAAATGTTAAAATAAATAAGGAAATAGAAAAGCTTCTGAAATTAAGAGAGAAAAGCACGTAAAAAAAGTTGGGATGTTTTTGGTTGATATCAAAATTAGGTTAGTCTGTCAAACTTTGGCTATGTTATAGAAGATTGCACTACAATGATATCCTTGAAGTATTTTTCATGGGCTTTGAATATGGGCCTATGGGCTTTCAGAATGGGCCGTGAAATAAAAAAAGTAAAAAAAAAAAAAAAAAAAAAAAAAAGTAGTAAGCAATATTTTCATCGAGGGAATTCAAAAAATAAAAAAGCAAACACGAAAAAATTAAGGGAATACATAAAAAGAAATTAAACTTATATATATTGTGTAATTTTTCAATGAAGTATAAAACCCCCTCCTGCTACCCTGGCTCCGCCTATGACTATCCGGTTATCACAATCTTCTTTTTCTGTTTAACTATCTTATATATTGAACCTACTAGCCCGATGTCTGGATTTGCAATGATCTCTATTAGGGGTTTGTTCATTTCTAAAGTTCGAATTCGAAATCTCTAGTTGAGACTTGAGAGGAGAGAGATTCTGTCTTTCCCTTTTCATGTCGGTTTCTGTATGTCCCCATCTAACATAATTTCTTCTTTTTTTTAAAAAAAAGAAAAGAAAAGGAAAATAGCGACAATAAGCTTTTCCTATGCTGCTGTGCATCTCTACCAACTTCATGCTCTAAAAACTGACCTTTCATCGAATTTTCTTGAGTTTTTACATTTTGGAATATTTCTTAATCGGTAGGCCAAATCCTAAGTTAAAGAATACTATTTATTTTGATTTGGTGGAACGTTTATTCGTACTGTGATTATTTTTAATTCCATAATGTATTAAAACTAATTTTTTTGGCATATTTTGTTTGTACTAACAGATCTCTATTTTATTCACCTTCTACCAGGCTAATTTCTATTAGATGGGCATTTTCTTCAACAACCAACACGAATATTTATTAAATGATCGTTTCGTTCCTTTTTCCACATGTGAAATAGGAAGTATATCAAACTACTTCAAGCATTACAGATAAGTTAATTATCAAAAATCAAGCGCTAACTAACAAGAAGCACCAAATCCATATGATTGAAAATATTACTTCCTCTGGTCCATTTAAGTGATTTTTTTTTTTGTTGTTTTTACACATATTAAGGGATTTACCTTGTAACATTAATTAACAATGGAATTGACCATATAAACCTTAATTTGCTCATTGGAAATATACCAAACTACTTCTAGGCTCTTTACCCCAAGGACAACTTTGAAAAAGAGAAGTTAATTCCTTCTTTATATCTAAACAATTAAATATTGTGGACCAAAAAGAGAGAAGACCAAAAAATTACTTAAGTGGAACGGAGGAAGTACTAATTATTGTTGAATTAAGGACCCGTATGTCCATAAATGTTTCTTTTTTCGGATTTTTTTTTAAAAATGTGTTTGTCCATGAAATTTTGTAAATTTTTGAAAATTTTCGAAAATGAGTTTTTCAAAAATCAAAAAGTGGTTTTGACCACTTTTTCGAAATGTTCAGAAATTTTTGTTTCCCTACTAACAAAATTTCAATATTTTTTCAAGTGAAATGCATGTCCAAACATAATTCCAGATATTATTTTTCAACCAAACTCCGAATACTAATTTTTTCAAAAATTATAATTTTTATGTCGCCAATTAAGAACTCACATATCCAGAAGATGAAAGTAGCAGAAATGAGGATGTTGAGGTAGATGTGCCGACACACTAGGACGGATAAGATTAGGATTGAAGTTATTCGGGAGAAGGTGGGCGAGGCCTAAGAAGTATTGGGGAGAGGTGATCAGGCAGGACATGGCGTGGCTTCAGATTTTCGAGGACATGGCCCTTGATAGAAAGATGTGGAGATCGAGCATTAGGTTTGTAACTTAGGAGGTAGTTGAGCATTTTTCTACTTCGTACCGGGTGTGAGGCTAGCCTGATAAGGTTTCGTCTTAAATTGCTAGTGGTTAATGATGTGTTCACACTATTCTTCCATTTTTTATAGTATCAGGCCTTATTTACTTGTTATTATTATTGCTTTTCATCTATTTTCTGATTCTTATGTCACTATTATTATTTCTATGGTTTTTGTTGATGGTACTGATATATTTGTCTCTTTTCGTCTTCTTAAGCTGAGGGTCTTTCAGAAACAGCCTCTCTACTCCCTCGGAGTAGGAGTAAGATCTACGTACTCACTACGCTCCTCAGACCCCACTTGTGGAATTTTATTGGATTGTTGTTGTTGTTAATGTATAATTTTTATGTCCCAAACGCCTACTAAGTTAAGTTGGATTGAATTAAATGTGGAATAATCTAGAAATAACCTTGTTCCAAACCAAATAAAAGGCCAGCCCAATGCACGAAGCATCTCGCGTTTACGCAGGGTCAAGGGAAGGATTGTACTCCAATGGAATATAAATAGACATCCACTACTAGGAATCCGGGCAAAACCGTCCAAAAAAACCGACCAACGTTGGTCGGTAATGGCCACTAACCGTCCAAAACGCGACCATTTACGTGTGAACGATATTTTGAAGGTCGGAAGGGCATACCAACCAAAGTTGGTCGGAAATTACCGACCAATTTTGGTCAGTCAATTAAATTCAAAAAAAAATATTGTCGAAAAAACCGACCAATTTCGACCAAAGTTGGTCGGTATTTTAATTATGTAATTAAAAATGCACCGTCTGGGAATCGAACCGGGGTCTGTACTGTGGCAGGATACTATTCTACCACTAGACCATTGGTGCATTTTGTTTTATGACTGTCTTTTATTTCATTTATACTCTTGAATTGTATTTTCGCACAAAAATAACCTACCAAAGTTGGTCGGTTTTATTAAAAAATAAAATTACCGACCAAAGGTGGTCGATTTTTTAAAATAACTGGCCGAATTAACCGACCAAAGTTTGTCGGTTTCTTGAAAAATAAATTTCGTGGGACTCAAAATAGTTTCCCGCATTTTTGCGCCAAAGATAACCGACCAAAGTTGGTCGGTTTCGTAAAAAAGAAATATTTTGAAAAACCAACCAACTTTGATTGATTTTTTGGCCGGTTTTTTTATCGACCAAAATTGGTCGGTCGACAGTGGTTGGTTTTTGCCGAATTTTTAGTAGTGATCCTACCTTAAAGCAAACATTAGTGACTGATTCCACAACTCGAACCCATATTATTTTAAACATACAAGTGACCAATCATTTCAAGAATAATTTTTGTTAGTACCAAGCTAAAAGGAGGCAACCCTTATTACCTCACCAACATTCTCAAAAATACATTTGATTTTACGAAAAAGGGCCATATATGCCAGTGAACTATGCGAATTAGGACAGATATGCCCGTCGTTAATAGTTTGGCACATATATGCCTAATCTGTCCAATACTTGGTCATTCATGCCCTTAGTTTAACGGAACCACTATTTTGTCTTTCTTAAATAATTAGTAATCGGATCCAACCAAAATTTGCTGACCCGATCCGTTAGGACCCGACCCACCTTTATTTCAAAGATATTTTTTGATATATTATTTTTGTTTGATTGAGAAATTGTGTGATAATCATATTTATTTATTTGAGTAATTTGATAATCGATTTTTTTTTGTTATACATCATTTCGGGAAGTAATCCTACTAAAAATAGTAATTAATATTCATTTATTATTTTGATAATATAATATTCGAATTTGTTTGTGCTTTCTTCAATCATTTTACCATCTATTTTTATTTTTCTCACAATTTATTTGTATTTTTCACTCTATTTTTATTAATTAATTATTTCATAAATAAAAATACACAGCCAATCCTGTATCAATCAGAACAGTCTGTAAGTGTTTATTTCATGTCTGTTGCGTCTCAATTATGACTAGCCAATCCTGTAGGAGAATTTATTCATCCACTGGTTTGGTTGCAGCAACGTTCACGAAAACAAATTGAATGGAACGATTCCACCTGCCTTTCAGAAGCTCGAAAGCATGACCTATCTATAAGTCCTTACTCTCTGGTTTAACGTCAACAACTTTAAACTCTGTATTTTTATTTAAATATAATTAAAAAAAGGTCAATTTATTTAAACCACTAATATTTGGGACTGGAGGAGCATTAATCAACGAATTATGCTTTATTTTTAAAATTACTTTGGGTCAACTATGTGGGGGATTTGCAGCGGTACCCACTTTTTATGCCACCTTTTAACCTATACCCTGTTTTTAAAAATTATTGATTTCGTAACCAACTAACAGAAAATCCGTGTTAATATGACCATTATACCCCTTCCAAAATATATAAAAGTGTGTCTCTCCTCCGTATTCATAGATTCAAATTACATATCTCCTCCGTATCTCCTCCATCAGTCAGTTCCTCCTGAGAACGCGTCTCGTATTCAAATTCCATATTCAAATTCAAATTCAAATACATTGTAAGTATTTAAATTCATCTCCAGAATTCAAAATAATTTTTGAATTTTATGTTTTCTGGTTGTTTGACGAATTTCAGTGAAGGAATATAAATTCCATATTCAAATCAAATTCATCTCCAGAATTTAAAATGTTTTCTGATTAATTCACTGAATTCTAATTTAATGTGTGATATGTTAGTAACATATTGCACTAAAAAAACTTCGGTCTAACAGCTGAAGTTTTTTATTTATTACTTAAAAACTTCAGAGGGAGCCTGAAATTTTCCTCCTACACTGGTTAAATTAAAAAATGATATTGCACTAAAAAAACTTCGGCCAAGCAGCTGAAGTTTTTTTGTTATTACTCAAAAACTTCAGCAGGAGGCTGAAGTTTTCTACATACACTGGCTAAATAAAAAAATCATATTGCACTAAAAAAACTTCGGCCTAACAGCTGAAGTTTTTTATTTATTACTTAAAAAATTCAGAAGGAGCCTGAAATTTTCCTCCTACACTGGTTAAATTAAAAAATGATATNCATGTTTAAACTCACAAGTTTGCTTTGCTGAAACAGGGACGGAAGCTATGTTCATACCAAAGCTGGGAAGCTTGAAATTTTCAGGTGTAATGCCCCAATTCTGCTTACGCAAAGGCAATTGAGAAGATCACACATCACCCCTAGGAGAAACACTTCCAAGTCAGGGTTTTCAAGTTATATTTTTGTTTTAGGAGACGCACTTCCTGGTTTGAATCATTAAAGTTTTACCCATTAGGAGACGCACTTCCTAGCAGGGGTCTTTCAGATTATACTTGTTAGGAGACGCACTTCCTAGCTTTGGTCATTTAAATTCATTCCTAGGAGACGCACTTCCTAGTTTGAGTCATTGATGTTTCACCCCTAGGAGACGCACTTCCTAGTCTGGGTCTTTCAGGATAAACCTTTAGGAGACGCACTTCCTAAATTAAGAATTCATTCATAGGAGACGCACTTCCTAGTTTTAGTCACTGAAGTTTTCACCCCTAGGAGACGCACTTCTTAGTCTGGGTTTCTCAGGATACACCTGTAGGAGATGCACTTCCTAAATTGAGATTTCACCCCTGAGAGACGCACCTCTTAGTTTGAGTCATTTAAGTTAGGACCTAGGAGATGCACTTCCCAGTCTGGTTCATTGAAGTTTTACCCATAGGAGACGCACTTCCTAAATTAAGAGTTCACTCATAGGAGATGCACTTCCTAGTTTGAGTCATTGAAGTTTCACCCATAGGAGACGCACTTCCTAAATTAAGAGTTCATTCATAGGAGACGCACTTCCTAGTTTTAGTCACTGAAGTTTTCACCCTTAGGAGACGCACTTCCTAGTCTTGGTCATTTAAATTCAACCCTAGGAGACGCACTTCCTAGTTTGGTTCATTTAGGTTTTATTTTAGCAGATGCATTTGCTTGTCAAAGTTTTGGTTTTACTCGTAGGAGATGCACATCCTAGTCTAGTCTTTAGTCTACTCTCATCATTGCATCAGTAGTATAAGTAGTTTGCAATTTTGCTAACAACTCACAAATCTTCCTAGTGCAAACTGGGGCAGAAAATTTTCTTTGTTGTTTATTTTGTTGCAATCAGGAGCCCACCTGGAGAACAAGGGAATGCTTTTCAAGTTTCAGCAGTCAGGAGCCCGCCTGGAAAACAGAGGTATCACAATTCAAGTTTTAGTTTTCAAATTCTTATTATTTGATAACATGATGTGCCCAGCCGCCACACTGGGGCAGAAATTTTCTTTGTTTGTCTATTTTGTTGAAGTCAGGAGCCCACCTGGAGAACAAGGGGATACTTTTCAAGCGCTGCAGTCAGGAGCCCACCTGGAGAACAAGGGAATACTTTTCAAGCGTCAGCAATCAGGAGCCCGCCTGGAGAATGGAGGCATATATTTCAAATCTCAGCGGTCAAGCATCACTCGGAGGCAAAACATCTCCGATCACAATGCAAGGCAACAACAAGGATTCCATCGGAAGAATACAAGGCAACACAAAAGCAAGTTTGAAGACATAGATAGGACCCTTGTCACGACCCCAGTTCGCCCTCCGTGAACATGTCGTGATGGCACCTAGTCCCTACAACTAGGTAAGCCTAACAATGCGTAATTTATACAACTTGCGGAAAAACAGACTAAATTGCGAAAGCAAACAACTGAAAATTTTACTGTCAAAAGAAAACTGTGTATAAGTGCCACTTGGCATAATACAACCCATATCACGAAATCCAAACAAACTCCCAAAACCCTGAAACTCACAGGAAACACAGGCTATTAGAAATGAAATATACTGCTCTAACTCCAGAATGTCTACACAACCGAAAGAAAGGAAGTCATATACTAAAGCTGGAATAAGATAGAGACTTCTGGTCTGCGGACGTGGCAGATATACCTCAAAGTCTCTGCTAGATCTCTCCGCCGCGAGGATAGTGCGCCTGGGTGGAGGTACCTGGAGCTGCACATGAAAAACATGCGCAGAAGAGGTATGAGTACACCACAGCGGTACTCANAACAGGGGAATACCTTTCAAGCTTCAGCAATCAGGAGCCCACCTGGAGAACAAGGGAATACTTTTCAAGCGTCAGCAATCAGGAGCCCGCCTGGAGAATGGAGGCATATATTTCAAATCTCAGCGGTCAAGCATCACTCGGAGGCAAAACATCTCCGATCACAATGTAAGGCAACAACAAGGATTCCATCGGAAGAATACAAGTTCAAGGCAATACAAGAGCAAGTTTGAAGACATAGATAGAACCCTTTTGTAATTCATAGATCATAGCTTAGGCTAGTTTATTTTTGACACGGTGTAATAAGGAGGTCAGCCAGCAGTAGCAACAGCAACAGCAATGAAATCACAGCTCCTGGTAGTCCCAGCTACCAAACCTTCCCGAACTACACTGACCTGATTCCTTTTTGGCCAAGGATATGTAGGCAGCCTCAGAAGCAGGGTGCGGTCAAACTTTTCAAAAATGCTTCACACGGAATATTCAAACGGGCAAAAATCGCTCGTGTTTGCTCACTTATCTTTGCCCGAAAACTCTTCATGTTTCCGAGCAAAGAGGGGCAGCTGTGAGCACGTGATTTTTGCCCTAAGTGAATTATTCCCAAAAATTCAAAAAAAATGATTTATTTCTTTATTTTACAATTTTGTGAATTTTTGTGTTCTCTTCTGTTAATTGTTTGCATTTATATCTGTTAATTAGTGAAAAATACAAAAATACCTGGCATTTGCATTTAGGATTTAATTTCACATTTTAGGATTAATTAGTAGTTAAGTTGTCTTGTTTAGACAAAGTATTAAGAAAATAACAAAATAGTCCATTTTGCATTTTTTGTTAATTGTCAAATTTGTCATGAGTTTACCTTTAAAATAGGACTTAATCAATTTTTGGGAGTTAATTGGTTTAATTTTGGAAATAAATTAGGTCTTGGTTTTAATTTTGCATTTTTATAAAATCAAAAAATATATATAAAACACAAATGAAAACAAAAATAATAAAAAAAAAAAAAAGAAAAACAAAAATGGAAATAAACAAAAGAAGAGGCTGCCCAATACAAGAACACCAAATTGGGTTATGTTTTAACTAATTCACTAGCCCAAAGACCAAATACCCGCCCCAAACTAGCCCAATCCAATCCCCCGCCCGGTCCAAATCCATGTTCCCTTAAACGACCCCGTTTTGGAACCAGTTAATCCAAGCCGTCGAGGTAATTGGATCAAACGGCCAGGAATCAATCTCCTGGCGTATTTAACTGTCCGAAATTACTACCCCCACCCCACCCCATCTCCCGTCTCTCACACACCCCTGAAGACCCACCGATCTCCGCCCTGAAACCACCGCCTGCCGCCCGCCGAAATTCGCCTACGGCGGCGGCTGGCGGCCAATCAAGCTCAAATTTGCAACAGAGCATCCCCTCCTCCACCCAATCCCAAATCTTCAACCACTTTTTCTCAGATCTTACCGGAATGCCTCGAATCTTAGAAACCCTAACGCCGCCTCCGCCGCCGACCGGCGAACGCCACTCCTCCCAAACCACCCCAAAATAACACCACGAGACCCCCCTCTTCTCCCTCATCATGAATCTACTACCTGTTCCCTTCAAATCCCGGTCCAACTCGTCGAATCTTTCCCCAAAGCTTTTCCGGCCACGACGCCAGTTACGCCAATGGCCGCCAAATTAACACCATAGATTCTCCTCAGCCTCCTCATCTCAAATCCTAAAGTCCCTTCCTTCGAATATGACTAAAACGCCTCGAATATCAAATCGAAGGTTTTCTGGCCAAACCCTAATTGCCCCAAACTTCACCAATTTGATACCAAATGACCCTCAAACCTTCCTCGTACGTGAACTTGGTCATCAGTCGAGCTTTATTTTTAGCCGGAGTTGGTCGTTTTCGAATTTGAAAATTTGACCGGTAGTCTCGAAGTGAATCAGTGAGTTTTCAAGCTTAGTACCTTTTATTTTATTTTCTTTTCCTTGTATGTTCACTGACCTTCCATGACTATGTAGCTTCTTAACTTTGTTTGGTAATAATTGTCAGTCCGAAATCAATGACNTCCTGAGAGATGGGCTCGATCGTGGTTCCCACGGCGACGTTATGATATGCTAACAACAAACATGGTAGAATCAATGAATTCCGTTTTACTAAAAGGGAGAGAAATGCCTATTTTAAGAATGTTAGATTTCATCCAAGAAAAGCTGGGAGAGTGGTTTTATGAACGGAGAAAAAAGGCAAATAAACTTTTCACAGAGTATCAATATGGGCAGAAGAAGAGATGACTAAGAAGATGGACTTGGCTTGCAAAATGTTTGTGAGTATATTTATTAACTTCAGCTTTTTAGATCTGTTGCAGTGATTTACTGCTTACATTTAAAAAATTTCATACTTTTTCGTTTTGAAGGAAAAATACACTAATATAATTTGTTTTAATTTTTTATTCCTTGTTAGGTGTTCAACCTTGACTCAATGTTGTTTAGAATAAATAGTGAAGGAATCGAATTCATTGTGGACTTAAAGAAGAGAACTTGTGACTGCCTGAAATTCCAACTTGATGAATTGCCCTGTCCACATGCAATTGCTGCTATTAATAAGAGATATTTGTAGAAATCTGATTACTGCTCAAATTGGTATTCAACGGAAACATGGTTGAAAACATATGAAGGGCATGTGAATACCCTGGGAGATCAACAATCAATGGAAAAATACCAGAAAAATGTACAATCTAAAAATCACAAAACCTCCCGATGTAGAGATTTTTACAAGGAAGAAAGACAAAAGAAGAGGCATATACCTACGACTGAATCATCAGTACCATTCAAGTCTACCAAATGCAGTCGATGTAAACAAGTGGGGCATAACAGAACAACTTGCTTGTCTTCTCCAGCACCTCATCCATATTCCAAGAAACACACTGAAAAATACTCCAAGCTTCAATAATCCTTGGTCTGAATTTATACTTTCTTTATTGTATGACATAATTCAAATGTGATTTTTTTCATAGGAATAAAAAAAATAAGCTCTTGCACAATTTTATATTACTGCTAAAATACAAATCACTCATTTTTGTTGCGCAGGCTTACAGGTTTGGTTGCATTTTTAAAACGTACGCAATGACTTCTGCGAGAAAAAACTTCAGGTTACAGTATGTTAAATACATATTCTTAATCAAAAACACACACACACACCTACAAAAACTCACACAGACACACATATGCATACTGTGAGCACGTGATTTTTGCCCTATGTATGAATTATTCCCAAAATTCAAACAAAATAATTTTTTCTTTCATTATTTTACACTTTTGTGAAATTTGTGTTATTTTCTGTTAACTGTTTGCATTTTTATGTGTGCATTTTAATAAAAAAATATATATAAAAAATATGCATGACATTTGCATTTAGGATCTAATTTCATATTTTAGGATTAATTAGTAGTTAAGTTGTTTTAAAAAGCAAAAGAAAAGAAATAACAAAGTTGGTCTTTATGCATTTTTAGTTTTAATTTGCCTTGATTTGTGTTTAATTAGGAATTAGGGTGTTTGGGAATTGAATGATATTTTGGAAGTCAATTTGGTTTTATGTTTAATTTAGAATTTTATAAAAAATCAGGAAATATAAATAGTGAATAAAATAAATACAAAAACAATAAAAGAAAAGGAAAAGGAAAATAAATAAAAAAAAGAGACTCAAAAGGAAGGCTTCATTAATAAGAATTTCGAATTGGGCCATTTCTTTAATGCTTTGGCCCAAATAGCCTCTCCCTCGGTCCAAACCCACCCCAATAACCCGGTCCAGTCCCGTTACACCCCAAAACGACGCCGTTCCATCTTAGGTTTATCTGGACCGTCGAGGTTAATTGGTCAGACGGTCCAGAAGCCCCCTACCCCTGATATAATAATGTCGGACCCGACCTACCCCCTCCCCCCCCTTCTCACCATCTTCAACAAACCCTAGAGACTCCTCTCCGTCTCCGCCACCACCGTCTCCGCCACTCCTCCGCCGTCCGTCGCCGGCCGGAAATCGCCTCCGCCGGCGGCGATGCTCCAAATTACCCCAAAAATACACCCCCAGGCTCTTCTCTTCCTCCTCTTCTCATATCTGCCACTAGTTCCGTTCAAATCCCAACCCAGCCTCTCGAATTTTAGATCACAAATCCGGTGAAAACCCTAACTCGCCCAAACTCGCCCAAATTAGTATCCTATCATCTCCCCGACCTCCTTTACCCGAATCCCAACCCAAAATCCTTCAAATCCGCCTTCAAACCTTCATGTCTCGGATCTAGGGTTTCAGCCACATCTGTTCTCATATGGTTCTAGATAATGTTACGCGTTTGTTTTGTCAAAAATGAACACATAATATTATCTAGAAGTTGTATCGGAAGTCAATCGAGTGGGTATCAAATCCAAGTTCAAAGGTCCGGGTTCAAGGTCAAATTGGTAAGTTCTTCATGTTCTGTCCATTTCCTTCTTCTTCGTCTTGCATTATGTTAAGCTAGGATCTCAAATTTGCTCCGAAATTATTTTCGTGAAGTTTGATCTGTGTTCGTTAGGGCTATTTGGATCAATACAGATTTTAGGTTTTAATTTACTGCCTGTTCAGTCATTTAGTTGGATTAGTGTAGTTTAACATAGTAGCATTTTTGCCTCTGCTTAGTTAACAGTCGTTGCTGATTTGAGAATCCAATAGTTTGTTTATTAGCCTATTTTCTTCTGATCTGTTTCAATTAATCTTGTGTGAGTTGTTTGTTTCAGTTTAATATGTTTTAGTACTTCGTTTGGTTATTGTTGATGGTTAATCGATGGTTGTTGTTAATAATACTTTAGTTGTTAATTAGATGAATTTGGCCATAGCAGATAGATTTAATTAGGGTAGAAAGAGGACTAAAGTCATTTGGGACTATGATGGTAATTTCAGGGGTTTCAGGGTGTTTTAGTCTTTAATAACAGGATGGAATGCTGTAGATTACAATAGAATCCTTTAAAATCTTCTAGAATAGGACTTTAGTTACAATTTTAGAAGTTCAAGGGTAGTAGCTTGAGGCACAAGTCAATAAATAGAGGTTTGAATAGAAATAAAAGCAGGGACTATTTTGTAAAGTTAAAAAAATCTGAAATTCCCTCATTTGTGCCTATAAAAGGCAACATACTTGCCTTCATTCACAAGTTTTGAGAGCCCTGAAAATTCCCCCAAAAATATTCTCCAAGCTTCCTAGATCTGTAATTCAAATTTTAAACTCCCTTAGGTCTTAGGCTTCTCAAATCTTCAGAAAAACAACAGAAAAGATCAAAAAAAGTGCTGTTACATCGATCTCTCTAGTCTGATTTTGAATTTTAGTCACTGATTTTCACCTTTTAGCACAACTGCAATCACTGAAGTTCAGAGGGTTTTAAATTCCAATTTGAATGAGCTTTTGGGTATAATTGAGCTATTTGGTTTGATTGTTGAGATTGCAACTGATCAGTCGAGTCTGCTTGGAATATGTGTTGTTGCTGTTGTTTTACAAGTCATTCCGGGTTGTGTTTGAGTGCGTTTCTGGGTTGAGTTTGGTTTTGCTGTTGATTTGGGGTCTAATTTGCTGCTGCTGTACCTTTGCTATTGCTGACCTCTCTCCCTTCTCTTGTTGTCTCGTACTCCAGGTATTTCCTTGGCCTATAACTGAGGATCCACTACTGAAATGTACCAAATCTGGAGTAATTTGAATGAAGAACACATTCAAGCTTAGCTTAGTGCTATTTTATTGTTTTTGTGTATATCATGCCTAATTACAACATTATAGACAGTTAAGTAGGCTTCTATTTCCTGAAATTACATGTATAGGAGATCCCTATATGTTAGACATTATGTAATAATTGGACTGCCTTGGACTTTTTATTTGTAATACATCACTGAATTATAATCATGTAGCTTCCTAACATTATTCCAGTATAACAGGTTTCCATAGCATTAGGTAGACTTAATTTAGCTTAAGTTTAGTTACGAATTATGGTTGAGTACATGGAGATAATTGTCATGTGTGCACCATCTACCCGTTAGTAGCATTAATACAAAGTGTATTGTGAGTAATCGAATCAGTTAAGTGTTTCAGCTGATTAGAATTGAATTATCAAAGGGCTTCGATATAGTATACTTAGTTTCATCTTTTGGAAATCACTTCTGTTTGGTAACTCATAAGGCACCAGGCAATTCCTCATATGTGTTGCATGTTAATTAGGATTTACTTGAAAAAGCATAATGGGATACTCTTGAATCAGTAGTCCGATGTTACTACAATGTCATCGTTCAGCAATCCATTGAATTCGCATAGCTGCAGGTTTAAGAGTCGAAGCAAACCCAAAAAACAACCCTTGAATAAAATCTGGGCACAATGGTTTGGCCCAGCTACTCAATGGAAATCAAACTCACTGCTCTCAGATTGGGATGGATATTAAAAAGGCCCAAATCGCAAGGCCATTTCATGTTAGCACACGCTGGGCTAAATGCGAAGCCCAAGTGTGCAGGAGTATAAATTCTCTTAGGTTCATTAGGTCTAATTTGTAACATTAGGTTCTCAAGTTAAGTAGCGGGTTCAAATTAAGAGGTCTAATCCTTTTGTTTGAATCCGGACATGAACTTGGGGCCCGAATGTTATGACAGTAATTGGCTAAGGCTTTTCTTTTATTATTAAAGACAAATAAAATATAGGGAATCATAGCTGTTCTAGGTTTGCCTTTCAAATAAGAAATGAGACGAGCCTCGCCAAACAAAAATACATAAATTGCGGGGCCCTCATTAATTGCTTTATTAAAAATATTTTAGAAATTCGGGACATGCCATTTAGCGAATTTTTATGGCTTCCCGCAAAGTTAATAAGACGCTAGCCACTTTAGGCGCGCTTTTAATAATTTACCCTCTTAAATACGGGTGTGCATTTCATGCGACCCAAATCCAAATCCCAAAACGTTGAATAAGAGGTGTCGAGGATCCGGGTGCATTTTATGTGACGTGATCCAAAAACACGCTCTTAAACGGCGTTCACTTTCATAAAAAAAAACTAATTAAAAGCGGTTAAACAAATTCTTAAAATTGCACCATAGGATGACATGTATTAAAACCAGACTTTAGCCAAATATAGCAGTTGAGCGACCGTGCTAGAACCACGGAACTCGGGAGTGCCTAACCCCTTCTCCCGGGTTAACAGAATTCCTTACCCGGATTTCTGGTTCGCAACTGTTAAACAGAGTCAAACCCTTTCCTCGATTCGGGATTCAAACCGGTGACTTGGGA
>NW_017673154.1:43307-45820 GCF_001879085.1 Nicotiana attenuata
CTTCCTAAATACGGGCGTGCATTTCATGCAACTTTAATCCAAATCCCAAAACGTTGAATAAGAGGTGTCGAGGATCCGGGTGCATTTTATGTGACGTGATCCAAAAACACATTATTAAACGACGTTCACTTTCGTTAAAAATTTCTAACTAAAAGCGGTCAAATAATTCTAAAATTGCACTATAGGTTTGAACATGTATAAAATTAGATTTTAGCCAAATATAATAGTTTAAGCGACCATGTTAGAACCACGGGATCCGAGGGTGCCTAACACCTTCCCTCGGGTCAACAGAATTCCTTATTCAGAATTTCTGATTCGCAGACTCCAATTGGGAATTCAAAATTTTCCTCGATTTGGGATTCAAGTTAAACCGGTGACTTGGGACACCAAAAGCCATTCCTATCCCAAGTGGCGACTCTAAAAATCAAATAAATAATCCCATTTCGAATAATGTCACTTTAAATGAAAAAACTCCCTTATACATTACCTTTAGGGGTAGGTGTGTAAAAAAGGAGGTGTGACAGCTCTGGCGACTCTGCTCGGGAAACGAACCCAGAATTTTGATTCAGGGTTCAAGAATTTGAGCTTAGTACAATTGTTATATTTGGCTTTATCTGATTTTTCTACATGTTCCATGCTATATGTGTTAAATGTTTTACCGCTTTGATATTTGTTGAAATTGTATATATAAACTGTCGCGAATCCCTTCCTCTCTCTGAGTCTTCTACATCATGAAGAAGGGTGCACTTCGTGTAGCTTCTCTTCTGTTTAGAGTCTTTCCCAATTTAGAACGAGGTTTGGATAAGTTGCTAAGCCGGCGAAGCTTCTGTATCCCCGGTATGCTGCCTCCCCCTCGGCTCGAGTTGTCCGCTCGGGTAGGCCAGGTCTAGACCAATAAACCTAGGGTTTAAACCTAGAAGAACAAAAACTCATGCCTGATCCCTAGTAGGACGCTTGTTTTCATCATGTGCATTTGACTTAGGGGACTCAACACAGGGGTTGGGTCCGTCTAGGACAGGCGACCTGAAATGAATTGACCATCCTGATGCATCTTACGTGCTACTTGCGCATTTATTTGCTCGGCTTTGCATGTTGACCGGCTTGTCTAAATGAGTGAAAATTGAGAAAATAAGCAGTGTTAGGACTAACTGAGGGTGACAATTTGTTTTGAAAAAACCCAATGCCCAAATAGTACCGAAATGCTGCCGGATTTGTGAAAAATGAAAAAAAAAAGTAGAGAAAAATATTTGAAAAAAAGGAAGAAAATTGTTGTTCAAAAATACATTTTTGATTTTGGCAAATCTGACCGAACTACGCGGGTCTGATTCTCACCGGATGTGAGATACGTAGGCAAACCTCATCGGTTCCGACCCCAATTTTCAAAAATCCAAAAATATTTTCTTTCTTCAGAAATCTTTCCTTAGATAATTTCTTAAACAAAAAAAAAAAAGAAGTTTTTAAAACTAAAAAACGGTTTCCTTCTTTCTAATGTCTTTCATAAAAATCAAAATCCAAAAATACAGGTTTCCTTCATTTTGAAGTATTTTTCCAAAAATCCAAACAAAAGAAATCAGAAACAAAAATTCAAAAATACTCTTATTTTTTTTAGAAGTCTTTTTTTTTTTTTGTAAATGTCAATAAAAATTTTGAAAAAAAAAAGTTTGAAGTCCAAAAATATTTTTGCTTTTCCTTAGAAGTATTTTATAAATAAATAAAAGCTCAGAAATTCAAAATATTTTTCTTTAAGAAGTCCCCCTTTCGAAAATTAAGAGGTTACATCCAAAATCCAAAAATATTTTCTTTTTTTTCCTTAGAAAAAGAGAAAACAAAAGAAAATTCAAACAAAAATATTTTCTTTGTACTCTTGAAATTCCCAAAGTTCAAATCAAACAAAAGGAATTTTCAGAAGTTTTTCTTTCAAAAAATAATATCAAAATCAAAAAATCCAAAACAAAATTTCTTTCTTCTTTTAAAGCATTTTTTTTAGAAAATTCCAAAAGAAAAAAAATCAAATCAAAAATATTTTTTCTTTTGCCTTAAAGCTTCATGGTCTAAGTTTTATAAAAAGAAAAAAAAAGAGTTTGTTTACTCCATTCCCAATCTGCCCGAACTACGCTTTGATTCTCACCGGATGTGAGATACGTAGGCAACCCTCATCGGGTCCAACCACCCTTTTGCAAAAATAGCCAAAAATACCAAAATTTTAATTTTTTGTCAAATAAATCAGGTGATGCCATTCTTGTTTTAAAATAAGCCGAATGTCCCCAAAAAGGACGCCGGAAGGCTGTTTTTGCAAGACAGCCACCCTGAGTCATTTTTAACCCGTTAGCAGGCACAGCCTTAAAATCTCCCTCCCGGGAAGTGCTGAAAGGCCGTATCCGCAAATCGAGTCTTCGTTTTCTAAATAAAACTTTTGAAAAACTGCCACTCTTTCTTTTAAGGAAAAAACCGAGTTCATTAAATCACTTTAAAATGCCATTTTTTCCCTTTAGGTCAAATAGTCATTAAAATCT
>NW_017673154.1:46875-69871 GCF_001879085.1 Nicotiana attenuata
GCCCGCGGCGATGCCGAGTGATGCCCCGTGGGCCCCAGGATTTGAAGCTTTGATGTATTCTTAGATAATCGAGTCTGTATTTCTGCTTTTGATCTGGTTTTTGTACTTTCCTTTTCCGAGAAAAGAAAAACAAATAGTCTAGTAGCTTTGTAATCGCAGTTGTTATTATTGAAAATTTGAAAATTCCCCAAAAAAAAAATTGTTTCTTTATTTCTTGCATTTATGTTTGCCTTATCTGCAAGAACTACGCTTGGTCTGATTCATGCGGGGTCATGATACGTAGGCAATTTCCATAGGATTCGACCGTAACCCTAAGAAAAAAGAGAGAAAAAAAAAGAGAAGGAAAATACGAATGGAGGAAATAAAAGAAAAACAAGAGAGGAAAAGAAACGCAAAAAGAGAAAATAAGGCGTTGAGAGAAAAACCATGGCCAAAGAGAAGAAAAGCAGAAAATGAAAACAAAGAGAGATGAAGAAAATGAGAGAAAATAAAACAACAAGAGAAAGAAAAGCGAAGGGAACAAGAGAAAAGCCAGGATGACGCATGCAACCGAAGCAAACATGTAGACATTCATTAAACTGTATAGGTGCATCACACTCCAATGTGCGGTTACCTATCTGTTATTTGTTTCAAAACTAACCGTTGTTGCTGTCCAATTCCAGCTGAGCTTTTTAGAAACAGTGGTTGGTCTGTGGTAAGCTGGCCTCACATCGCTATTTCACCAGATCCAAAGGAAATACAGAGAAGACGTCTGAAATGACTCTGCCTGCAATTCCCATACCCGAAGACAGCCCCATCTCGGGGGTCCCGGCCTCTAAATCTTTTACAGCTGAAGAAAATCGGATCTTGCGCCTGTGACTCATGGAAATGTGGGATGCTTGGAATAACGGAAAGGAACCTCCAAGCACCATTCCTGGATTCCCAGAGTTATTCCCTAGATCTGGAGGTGCTACTACTGTCCCTATCAGCCACCCTCATACTCCTTTGGGACAGCCTACCATGACCGCTCACTTCGTCGGAACACCTTCTGAGGTCCGCCCCCAGGTGTTCCCAGCAGGAGCAGCTCCTAACATTTTCACTGCTCCACCATGCCCTGCTACAACACAACCTTCACTGCCAAGGCTTGCCTTTGATCCCTCAGCTTTCACCTTCCAAACCCCTGTCTTTCCAGTGGATCCTCCTCGATATCCCATATATAATTACTCTCAGCCACCACCATACGAGCTTACACCAGGGCAGGACAAAACCTCCAAAGCGCCAGAGCAGGATGAGATGGCAAAGAGAATGAGAAGCCTCGAGCAGAGCTTAAAAAATATGCAAGGCTTAAGTGGGCAAAAGAGTGTCTCCTATACAGACCTATGTATGTTCCCGCATGTACACTTGCCGTCAGGGTTCAAAACAAAAATTTGAGAAGTATGACGGACACGGTGACCCCATTGCTCACCTGAAGAAGTATTGCAATCAGTTACGGGGAGTCGGTGGCAAAGAAGAATTGTTGATGGCATATTTCGGGGAAAGCTTAATTGGCATTGCTTCAGAGTGGTATATGGACCAAGATGTCTCGCATTGGCATATTTGGGACGATCTGGCCCGAGATTTTGTTCGACAATTTCAGTACAACATAGACATCGCGCCAGACATGAACTCCTTGGCGAATCTAAAGAAAAATCCTTCAGAAAGTTTCAGTGAATATGCAATTAAGTGGCGTGAACAGGCATCAAGAGTGAAGCCTCCGATGGATGAGGTAGAGATGGTCACTGTTTTCCTTCAAGCCCAGGAAGCAGACTATTTTCAGAATATGATGTCCGCCATGGGCAAGCCCTTCGCGGAGGCAATAAAAATCGGAGAGATGGTAGAGAATGGGCTAAAAACGGGTAGAATCTTGAGCCAGTCAGCCATAAGAGCAACCTCCCAAGCCATCCAAGGCAGGTCTGGAGGAATGGCCAAAGGCAAAAAGAAAGAAGAAACAGTGATGGCAGCATCGGGAGGAAGAAGATACCGGGCTCCTAGACCGGTGTTCTCTGAAAGAATCCCTCAACACTACTATCCTCATACTGATATGGCTTATGCTAAACCACTTTATGCGGTCATGAATGCTCAACCCTTCGGCTGACCGCAACCACAAGCTAACCGAAATCCACCTCCATTCCAAAGAAATCAACCTCCTCACCAGAACCAATATAATCCCCGACCACCGCAAAATAACTTCCGCCCTCGGGAACCACCCAGACGACCAAATTTTACGCCGATTTGTGAACCTTACTCCAGTCTGTTCCTGAAACTCGTCCAGATGAATCTGCTGCTGCCTATTCCCCAAAACAGGCAGAACCCGAAATCTCCAGCTTATCAACGAGGGGTCCATTGTGCCTACCATTCAGAAGCTAAAGGGCATAGTACTGATAACTGCTGGACATTAAAGAAAGCTTGGAAGATTTGATCGAACAAGGGAAAATAGTGTTGAGGGATGAAGAAGCCCCGAATGTGACCAATAACCCATTGCCCGCTCATAACAATAGGCCGGTAATCGGGATGATCTGTGAAGACAGAGAATTTGATCCAGCATTAAAAGCTATAATCGCTATTGCCGACGCAGAAAAGAAACCCAAGGTACCCCCGAAGCAAGAGAAAGGGGAGAAGAAGAATAAAAGTGTCAAAACTGAGCCTGAGAAGAAACCGGAGACAAAAGTAGAAACGAAACCTCCTAAGAATGGAATTCTCTATGTTTCGCGAGGCCGCCAAGAAAAACCATTAGTTGTCAGTGCTCCAAGGAAGTTTGAAGTAAAAAGGGAAACGCAAATATATGTACCAAAAGGAGCTTATGTGGTACGGGGGACAATTAAACCGCCTCGGCCAAATGAGCCAGTGGTTATTGGACGCGTACCACAGAAGCCAATGACAGACCCCTCTGCAATGCCATGGAACTATCAGCAAACAGTGGTTATATACAAGGGCAAAGAAATTTCGGGGGAACTTCCAGGGAAAACCTCTATTGAGAAATATTCGAATGTACAGGAGGTAAATAATGCCGCTCGAAAGCGCTTTCCGTCCAAGAAGCCAGTGAGTGCTGAGGAAGCAGAAGCCTTCTTCCAGAAAATGAAGATGCCTGATTATGAAACAGTGGATCAATTAAGGAAATATCCTGAACAGGTGTCCCTGCTATCATTGGTGACGAAATCCTCCGAACATCAGAAGATCTTGATGAAAACTTTGAATGAGGTGTACGTGCCAATTGAAACTTCAGTCGAACAGCTCGAAAGGATGGCAGAAAGGTTCTTCGCCATCAATCAACTCTCTTTTAGTAAAAATGACTTGCCTCCGGAAGGCGCAGCTCACAACAAAGCCTTGCATCTGACTGTCAAGTGTGAAGGTTATTATGTCGAGCGAGTCATGGTGTATGGAGGCTCGGGGGTTGATATTTTCCCACTCTCCACATTGCAAAGGATGGAAATCGGGACAGGAAGGATTCGTCCGAATAATGTTTGTGTGAGAGCTTTTGATGGTGTTAAGAGGGACCATCGGTGAAATTGATTTGATATTGACCATAGGTCCGGTGGAGTTCGAGGTAACCTTCCAGGTGTTGGACATGGATACATCTTACAATTTTCTTCTGGGAAGGCCCTGGATCCATGCTGCAGGAGCTGTGCCCTCTACCCTCCACCAAATGGTAAAATTCGAGTATGAAGATCAGGAAATCGTAGTCCACGGAGAAGACGAGCAGTCCATTTATTGTGACCCATCTATCCCATGTTTGGAGGCGAGGGAAGGAAGTGAGCACATTCTTTATCAAGCCTTTGAAACTGTGGTAGCAAATTAGCACGAGGAGGGAAATCCTTGTCCTCAGCCTTTCCTGTCTAATGCTTCAATTATGGTGGCCAGAGAAATGATTAGACACGGTTTCAAACTAGGAAAAGGGTTGGGAAAAGCTTTGCAAGGAATATCCGAGCCGATAACTCTACCCACAGCAGAAAAGTTTTTCGGGATAGGCTTCCACCCTACTCCAGACGATGAGAAATGGGCTGAGGAAAGAAAGAAAGAAGGATGGGTTCTGCCACAACCATTGCCACATCTCTATGATACTTTTGTCAAGGCCAAGTATGGCAAAGAAGAGGACGATGAGGTGTTCACAGCTGAGGAAATCGAAGATATATGTGGAGCTATGAGACAAATGCTTTATGAAACCAACATGGTTCAGCCAGGGGAAGGGACTAGCACCGCTGAGGTGCTCTATATGTGACCAGATGCTAAACTCCAAAACTGGAAGGCTACGCCATTCCCGATCAGGCGGGAGTCCCGGTAGACTAGCCCTGTCACATTTTCTGCATCCCGAGTTATTTCAGGGTGTAATTCGGATGTTTCTTTTAGTTTCTTGTCTTTAAATTCCTGAATGTAAACCATGTTATCTTTCCAATTCCAAGAAATGAAATCAATATTTCATCGTCCATTTTTTCTTTATTCTTTCTAATTTTATTATTTTTCTCTTTTCATCTTCTCTTTTCAGTCCTAATAATGCGGCTTTAAATAACATGACATGCCTGCGGACTTCATGCCCAGATTCAAACACGCTGTCTAATTGTTAAATAATGAATCAAGAACCGGAATTTGATGAAGAAGAGGCTTTTAGGGAAATAAACCGAGAATTGGAACTATTTGAGAACAAACCTAAGCCAAATCTGAATGACACTGAACCGGTTAATTTGGGAACTGCCGAAGAAATAAGGGAAACCAAAATAAGCATTCAAACAGATGAGCAAACTCGAGATGCAATAATCCAACTCCTGTTCGAATTTAAAGATGTGTTTGCTTGGTCGTATGACGACATGCTAGGACTAAGTATGGATCTAGTGGTGCACAAATTGCCAATTTACCCCGATTGTCCTCCAGTACAGCAAAAGCAAAGGAAGTTTAAAACTGATATCAGTGATAAGATCAAAGAAGAAATCACAAAACAATTGAAGGTGGGGGTAATCCGAGTGGTCCGATATACTACATGGCTAGCCAATGTGGTTCCAGTGCCAAAGAAAGATGGGAAAACTCGGGTGTGTGTGGACTACCGAGATTTGAATAGGTCAAGCCCCAAAGACAATTTCCCGTTGCCTAACATTCACATCCTTGTTGATAACTGCACCAAACATGAAATACAGTCCTTCGTGGATTGTTACGCAGGATATCATCAGGTGTTGATGGATGAAGAAGATGCCGAGAAGACAGCTTTCACTACACCCTGGGGTACCTACCTTTATCGGGTCATGCCATTTGGGCTGAAGAATGCTGGGGCAACCTACATGAGAGCCATGACTACCATTTTCCACGATATGATGCATCAAGAAATAGAGGTGTATGTGGATGATGTAATCATTAAGTCCCGAACTCAGACTGACCACGTGCGAGATTTGAGAAAATTCTTCGAACGGCTGCGCAAGTATGATCTGAAGTTGAATCCAGCTAAATGTGCCTTCGGAGTCCCATCAGGCAAGCTCCTGGGTTTCATAGTCAGCAGGAGAGGTATTGAGTTAGATCCAACAAAGATAAAGGCCATTCGAGATTTACCTCCTCCAAGAACTAAGAAGGATGTGATGAGCTTATTGGGCAGGTTAAACTATATCAGTCGGTTCATCGCTCAACTGACTACCACCTGTGAGCCCATATTCAAACTATTGAAGAAAGATGCTGCAATCAAATGGACATCCGAATGTCAAGAGGCCTTCGACAAAATCAAGGAATATTTGTCAAATCCTCCAGTATTGGTCCCACCGGAGCATGGGCGACATCTCTTCTTGTATCTGACAGTGTTGGAAAATTCTTTTGGCTGTGTTCTTGGGCAGCATGATATAACCGGAAGAAAAGAGCAGGCAATTTACTATCTAAGCAAGAAGTTCACCAGCTACGAGGCCAAATACACTTTGTTGGAAAGAACATGCTGCGCTCTGACATGGGTCGCTCAAAAGTTGAGACACTATCTTCAAGCCCACACCACCTATTGTAGACATGTGATTTTTGACCCTCCCCAAGATTTTTCATATATTAGCATGTAAATATTTAATTTAGGCCTAATAGCGCTATTTCAATTAATTTTGACGCTTTTACTTTATTTTATTACAAAAAAATGAAAATTATAAAAAATACTTTAGTTTATGCATTTTTCATAAATTCAAAAAAAAACACATAAATAGTACCTTATTTTTATCTTTATATAATTTTGAAAACACAAAAATAGTTTCATGTCTAGTTTAATTAATTAGGATTAGCTTTGGCACTGTGTAGTATTTCTATCTTTTTTTTTTTAAAAAAAAAAGTCATTGTGTAGTCGAGGATAGGAAATCTTTTAATAACAGAAATAGAAGCTTCTAGGAGGCTTGGATGGGGTCATCTTTGGAGTTTTTGAATTGCATTGGTTTTTACTTGGGCACCAAGTCACAAAATGAGGGACTAATTGGCAAAATACATAAAATGTAAACCTAGACCTAGACTCATATAATAGGACTAACACTCTATACATCGAGGGAGATGAATCTGCCGCTTTCCAAAAAGCAAAAACGAGCCCTCCCCATCGTTCGTCTTCTTCCTCTCGATTTTCTGAAAAAACCAGCGAAACAGAGCTTCTTCCTCAATCAAAAAGAACATCAGCTCTCAGCCATGTGAAGCCACTGAATACCACCTCAAAATCACCCCAAACCATCCCCTATTTACTGCTGAAGCGCAGCTTCAAAACGCAGCAAAAGCTGCTGCCAGTGTCACCCGAAAAAGACCAAAAAAATCCGTTTGAGCTCAAGTTCGAAGCATTCTCGTCCGAGTTCGTCGCTTGAGGTTCGAGTTCTCATCCGAGGTTCCGTCATCGGCAAGGTTTTCGATCTGAGATTAGTGAGTTTCCCTGCGAGGTTCGTCGCTTCATGTCGAGTTCTCTGTTTTGTTTTCGGACAGTCGTCTGATTCTCCGTACGTTGGCATGGAGTTTTCTGCTAAATAAAGGTTCCTTTCTCTTATTTAATATGCTTCTTTGTTCCATTGTGTTTGCTTCCAGTATGTTTCTTACAAGTTTACCAGCAAAACCATCTTTATTCCTTAATAGAAAACTGTTTAGAGCATGCTAAGTGATGGTTTGGTTGTTGTGTTTAACAGAAACTCTGTTATAGATAAATTTGCTATCATTGTTATCTTGAGTTTGGATTTAGACCATACTGAATTGTTGACTATTTTTAGCATAACTTAGCCAAATTGGGTTGTCTTTTTCCTAGTAATTAGCTTTTCAACACGAGCTGGCGTGAAGAGGATTAAATTTATTAGCTTTATTCTTGCGTAAGTGGAAAATTACGAATTTCTTTGACTGCTGTTCTCTAATGAATTTCATGTTTCATATTGAAATATTTGCAATGTAGGGCAACTTTGGATAATGAGGAGAGTTCTTATAGTATTATTTTAGGGAATAAACAGAAAGAAATTGGATAGTGCTTTATTAGTTCAATATCTAAATTGTGTATAAACTAAAATGATTTTGACACTTTCTTACTGTTCCTTTTGATCAAAACAGAAAGAAATTTGATAGTTTTTTCTTGGTTCCTTTTGAATAATCGCTAGTATGACTTAGGCGCGACTTAATTTATCAATTGTGGTTGCGTATACGTTCGAGTAACATGACCATGATCCTAAATTAATTCGGAGTACGCGTCCGCGCAACTTCGCTCAATCTTTGCTTAATAATAAAATGGGTTACAAGCTTTTAGTTTTTTTCTTTAATTCACATAAGCTCATTAAAATCGCATATGGCCTTGTAGTAATTTCGTAGGCTAGACAAAAGTAATATTTCGTAGAATATCCTTTAAGGCCGTTTGAAAATACCAAGTGTGGTTGCGTATACGTCTGCGTAACACAACTACACTTCTAAAAACAAAACCGGAGTATGCGTTCGCGCAACTTCAGCCCAAACTTTTCTTAATAATAATTAAGCGTCATTGATTGTGGACACGTTCGCGTGACATGATTTTTGACGCATCAAATGGGAGGGTATACGTACGCGTAACCCGTCTCAAGATGATTTTCTAGTTAAAAGCGGTGAAAGAAACAAATGCACATAGGTTTAAAATCAGTAATTAAACAATTTTCATAAGCCAAGTATTATCAAAGCGACCGTGCTAGAACCACGGACCTCGGGAGTGCCTAACACCTTCTCTCGGGTTAACAGAATTCCTTACCCGGATTTCTGATTCGCAGACTGTAATAACAGTCATTCTTTTTCTCGATTCGGGATTAAAACCGGTGACTTGGGACACCATAAATCTCCCAAGTGGCGACTCTGATTTTTAATTAAATAAATCCCGTTTCGATTGTCACTTCAAGTTGGAAATAACTCCCTTTATTATACCTCTTCCCGGGGTGTAGTAAGGAAAAAGGAGGTGTGACAGCTCTGGCGACTCTGCTGGGGAAGAAAACCCAGAACTTTTGTTCAGGGTTCAAGAATTCGAGCTTGTTTTATGATTTTTACTCGGCTTATTTATTATTGATATTATTGCATTATGTGAACCTTTGTGCTAAATGCTAGTTGTTTACCGCTTTAATATTGTTGCATTGTATATAATTGTCTTCTTACGCCACCCCTTTAGTTTTTTTAAAAAAATTGGTGCATAGGTTCGCGTAGCCGCTTTTTCTAGAAAATATGCCAAATAGAGCGAGGCTGGGCAAGCGACAAGGCCGGGCAAATTTCAGTGCTCCCGGTACGTTGCCCCCTCCTCGGCCCCAGTTGTCCGCTTGGGTACCCCAAGTCTAGACCAAAATCCCGGGTTTTTTAAACCTAGAAGAACACAGCCTCATGCCGGATCCCTAGTAGGAGCGCTTGTTTGCATCACGTGCATTTTGGCTTAGGGGACTCAACACAGGGGTTGGGTCCGTCTAGGACAGGTGTACCCCAAAATAACAGACCATCATGATGCATCCTATGTGCTATGTGAACATTCATTTATTTTGGCTTACATGCTGACCGGCTAAATAAGAAAAGAAGAGTGAGAAAAAATCATAGAAAAACAAGAAGAGGGGAAAAAGAGAGAAAAAAGACCAAGAGTGATGTAGGAAAGAAGAAAACCCGGTTCTGAAGAAAACCCAATGCTTGAAAATACCCCGAAACTCTGCCGATTTTTTTTACAAAAAAAAAAGCAGTCATTTCAAAGTCAAGTTGCCCGAACTACGCTGGTTTGATTCTCACCGGATGTGAGATACGTAGGCAACCTACATAAGGTCCGGCCTTATTTTGAAAAAGAAAAGAAAAAAAGAGAGAGAAGCGAGGGAGTCAAACAAATGCAGTCAGTCAAAATAAGCCGATTCAGTGTCGGTAGTGTTTTAAACCATTCTTATCGAGATAGCCTTAGAATATTCTTCCGTTGTCGAAGGGCTATCCTCGTAATCAAATGGGCAAAGTTGAGAAGTGTCACAAAATAAGCCTCCCCTGGCCTCAAAATTCATGTGGAATTGGGAAGGGGCCATATTTGCAAAGCTAGCCTTTTGGCTAAAATTGGCATATCAAGGAAGGGATCATNTGATGTTTGTTCTGCTTGTCCAATACATGTTTCAATGAATGAATGAGCTTCTCATAAGCTACATTACCCCAGGGATATTCAACACGAGCCTTCTCGTCCTCAATGATAGATGCATACTCCTCATTCACACATGAATCGTTATTTTTCCCAAACAGAATAGACTCTAAAATAAGAATTTCCACAAGCGTAACTGCATCTTCATCATTCTCGCATACGTGTGGATAATTCACAGCATTCTTTGGAATTGCATTGCGAGTCATAAAACCTCGAATATCCTTCAGATACACACCCTTGGACTTACCAAAATACCGGTTTAGAACAGTGCTCTTTCGATTAAATGGTTTTTCAATATTATGTGCTGTTATCGGCAAACCACACATAATGTGAAAGTCTTCAAGGGTGAAGGAAACATCATGCCCAAATATCTTGAAACTAATAGAGTCTCGATCATTCGTGAATATTCGAGAAAGACACAGACAATGAACCAACTTCATGCTGCATTTGATATTCTCCATAGCAATAATGTGTTTAAATGGACCATTACTAAGCTTAGCCTGTTGTGCAGGAGTCAAGAAAGATGCAATTAAACTCTTCAAATCATGGTTCCCCTTCTAGTAACCCTTAGAGTTAAACCATTCTATAAACTCAAAATATTTTTGTCCTGGTTTTGTAGGTAGAGGCTGAGGGACATAAGGACCTGGGACTACTACAGGTAGTCTAGGTTTTTTAGGTGCTTTGCCTTCTTTAGCTACTTTAGGATCTTTAGGTGCTTTAGGAGCCATCTGTCAAAAAAAGTAAAAGATACAAATAATAACATCAGGACATTATCAAAAAGATCATTTAAAACTTCAACACCTAAGAAGGCTTAAGTTCGACAGGTATAAAACAAAAACTTCAGCTGAAGGTTTTAATTTATTACTTAAAACTTCAGAAGGAGCCTGGCTAAATTAAAAAATGATATTGCACTAAAAAAACTTCGGCCAAGCAGCTGAAGTTTTTTTGTTATTACTCAAAAACTTCAGCAGGAGGCTGAAGTTTTCCACATACACTGGCTAAATTAAAAAAATGATATTGCACTAAAAAAACTTCGGCCAAGCAGCTGAATTTTTTTTGTTATTACTCAAAAACATACACTGGCTAAATTAAAAAAATCATATTGCACTAAAAAAACTTCGGCCTAATAGCTGAAGTTTTTTATTTATTACTTAAAAACTTCAGAAGGAGCCTGAAGTTTTCCTCCTACACTGGTTAAATTAAAAATTGATATTGCACTAAAAAAACTTCGGCCAAGCAGCTTCAGCCGAAGTTTTTTTGTTATTACTCAAAAACTTCAGCAGGAGGCTGAAGTTTTCCACATACACTGGCTAAATTAAAAAAATGATATTGCACTAAAAAAACTTCGGCCAAGCAGCTGAAGTTTTTTTGTTATTACTCAAAAACTTCAGCAGGAGGCTGAAGTTTTCCACATACACTGGCTAAATTAAAAAAATCATATTGCACTAAAAACTTCGGCAAGCACAAAACATTCAGCCAAAAAAATAAAACACAAATTCAAATCCAAAAATAATGCCAAAACATGAAAAAAACTTCAACTCCTATCCTAAAGTATCATTATCATCTGTTTAACTCTGAAAATTTTTAAAAATTTGAACGTCGAATCACAGAAGAATTTATAGAAATTACATTAACAACATGAACAACCTATCAAACTAAACCCTATCATAAATACATGAATATCAAAACTCAAAACCAGAAATTAAATCATAAAACAAAACCCAGAAAGTTAATGCAATGCACCTGTGATTAAATCGTAATATGGTAACAACGACGACTAGCAGTTGAAAATTCGAAAGAACGACGAAAACCGTTTGATTTCTGAGAAGAGCAAATCGAAAAACGCGAATAACGGGAGAGAGAAACAGTAGAGCACTAGCGTATACTTGGAGAGAAAGTAGTCTTTTAACAAAAAAGGGTAAAATAGTCTTTTCAAATGGCTTTTAACAAAAAAGTGGGTATGGGTGCAAACAGAAAGACAAAGCGGGTACAGGTCCCCGTGCAATTTTTACCAACTATGTGTATTAGTACTTCCTTGTAATTATTAAAGTCCGTTTTGTTTAAGTCTGCTTTGGCATTTAGACAATTCAGCATAATCAGATTACTTTTGCACTAATCCGTAATCTATATTGAGATTAATTATACTTTGCCAATTCCACATTGAAGCAGCTCAATAATTATAACTCTAACCTTGCAATATATAGACCAATATATTTCAACCCAACAAAGGCCATTCACAGGCTAACCTAGTTCAGAAAAAAAAAAAAATAGACTTTACACGCTATTTTTCAATATATAATGTAAGAATAAATGAGATGGAAAGCACCGTTATAAAAGTAGGCGAGGGAAAGCACCGTTATAAAGCAATTACTTTGGATCCGTTAAACTAAGGGCATGAATAACCAAGTATTGGACGGATTGGGCATATATGTGTCAAACTATTAACGACGGGCATATCTATCCTAATTCACATAGTTCACTGGCATATATGACCTTTTTCTGTTGATTTTATATGTCAAATGTAATAAATAGAAAAAGTTAAATACTGTACTTAAAAAAATAAAAATCAAGAAGTGGTGGGTCACACATTCACTTTGTTCAAGTCAAATCGGTGATATCATAAGCAAGTAAAACTGAAGTATTTCCTCCATTACAATGTACATCATACCATTACCTCTGTTTTAAAAGGCAGAATTAGGACTCGTCCGGGGCTTGCCCCGGGGCGGAGCACTCGTAAAACGTTCCTGGGTTTATGTGTGGGGCTTAGTTCCGTGAGACTTAGGCCTCGACCATTGGGGCTTACGCCCCGGACACGCCCAACACCCAGCGTACTGGGCTCGCCTAATAGAACTTTATGCAATTGTATGTAACTAACCCTGTAAATTCTCAAATTTTCTTAATAAATCATTGACTATTCAAAATTACTTTTTTTCTAATTTTAAATCATTAAGTTGAGAGTATTTTATGTCATAATTAAAGTGAAAATTATTTCACATTATCCACTAAAACTGCTATGATAGTTAATTTTAAATAAATCTTTCATTTACAAAGTATTTATTTATTAACTTTTGTTATGTCTTTACTATATACTAGTCCATCATTTTTTTTATAATTATTTTTCTAAATATTTTTTCATGTTTATGAGATATAATACTTATTAATTTAATAGCTCAATATTAGTAACTATTTAAAAATAATTAGTTATCATGGTATTGTATGGTGAATTATGTGTCACTTTATGAACTTGCTGAAACTTAAAAATGAACGATGCTTGAGAATCACATTTAAATTGTGAATTATATTTTTATATAAATTCTCTTTCAGATACAAAGCATATTAAATAAAAGGAGTATTTTAAGAAAAATATCAAATTATAATTCGAAATTCTCTCATGATTCATTATTCATTAAGAGATACATATAAGATTTCGTATCGTATACATTACTTTTGATGTTTGAGCTGTAATGACGTTGCAGCTAATTTGCATATTATGATATATGTCATACTTTTCGTATTATTCATAGTTGAATTATAATTTATAAATATTTTTAAATAGATTATTTGTATAATTTTGTGATTTTAACATAATCTTTATAATTATTTTTTATTTTATACTATCTTAAAATTCTTGAAATACTTTTCGTATTATTCATAGTTGAATTATAATTTATAAATATTTTTAAATAGATTATTTGTATAATTTTGTGATTTTAACATAATCTTTATAATTATTTTTTATTTTATACTATCTTAAAATTCTTGAAATTGGTAAAATTTAAAGATCCGTGGGACTTACGCCCCATGTCTCAGGGCTTACGTCTCGCCTCGTCAGAGGTAAAACGCCCCGCCTCATGCCCCCGCCTTTTAAAACATTGACCATTACTATTTAAAAAGGGTAAAATAACCTTTTTTTTAAATTTGACTATCGTACTTAGATTTTTTTTTTAAAGGGAGAAAGTACCTTTTTGTTGATTTAAATTAAAGCAAGTCCTCTTAAATATCTGAAGTTGACCAGACGATTTGCATAGTAAGAAGGCTCAGGCTTTCTTTTTACGCATGCACGAGTGGCCCCTTATCTTTTCTTGATTTACAAAATGCTAAATGTATAAATGGCCCCTAAACTTGTCAGCTTTTTCACTTTGACACTGCAATTTTTCTTATTGTTACTGAATACCTACACTATTTAACATTTTGTACCTAACCGCAATTTTCCTTCACCCCCTTTTTGGTTTACACTTTTCTTTGTATTGTCAATTTTATTTACATGGAGGTACTCCACGCCCTCGGTATTCTTTCTTTTCTAGTCAGTTCCAAAAAATGAGATTATATTTTTATATTTGGTAGAAATTTTATTTTAGATTTTCTATTATACCCCTAATAATATAATATAATATATAATCAAACTTATTTTAAACTACAAGTTTCAAAAATCTTTTTTTCATTCTTTAATTCTACATTCGGTCAAACACCATCACACAAATTGGAATGGAGACTTTCAAGAAGAAATACAGTCAAAATGCACTCAAAAGAGCAATCTGGCCCAAAAATAATTACATTAGGTTTTAATCGCACTCAATCTGTAAAATTGTAGTTGTTAATATTGAGTATAAACTACAATTACAGCATTAAAAATGACTAAGAAAGGATAGAGCAAAAAAGGGGTTCGTGTTTTTTCTTTTGTTTATGTGTATGACAAATCAGAGCAAGAATTTGATCTATTAATTAATTTTCTCATTATATTGTGCATGAAACGTTGCTAACGTTTGTCGAGCATGATACAAAATAAATTAAGATTTAAGTTACCTACGGGCACAGTGTTAAGATTTTAAAAGTCCACTAATAAGAATAAATAGATAAAGTATGGCTGCCTTACATACATCTTCTGCGACTAATTTGTCGAGCTTTCAACATTTCTTTAATTTAAAAATAAAAATTTGTTTGTGACGAGAAATTTGTAATGGCTGAATGGAGAAAGCATCTTAATTAGTTAACAATTCAAGTGAATCTAGCTAACGTAAATATTGACATCATATACCCAAGATTATAAAATAAATTTAGCTTAGCAAGAATAGTTGCATATATATTTGAGCAATATCGCGGATTGACGAAGGACTAGATCGTCCTCTTTATTACCCTTCCTCCAATAAGCAATAATCACACTTATAATTGAGCTCACGTTTATGGACTATCATCAAACTAGAACATTTAAATATTAATAAAATATTTAATATAAGCTCATTTTCTGACACCTCATTCAGAAACCAATTTCTAATCGTCATCTTCTATCTGAGTAACACACTCAAACACTCCTCTAATTCTGTATGGATCAAAATCGGATCAGAGAAATTCGACATGCAGATACAATTGGCCGAGGTCGAGCAGTGCAGATAGATGTAACAACTAGTTTGCTTTGGAATCCTCAAAGAGAATATTCTACTGAATATTCCCTCTAATTGTACATTTTTAGGGTTTTCTAAGGATATCTATTATAAATAGGAAGGGAGGACAAATGAAAGGGGAGCTCTCTCCCTCTCTCCCTCTCTCTAGAAAATATGTAAACACACCTCTCTGAAGAGATTAGAGGATCTGTGATCCCATACCCTCCACCGGACCCGAAAAGGGTCTTAAGATTCTTGTATCGGTTTATCATTCTTCTTTATCAAATGAAAGAGGATCCGCCCCACTCAAGATTGGGTGAATCTCTTCCTTTATTTACATTATTGCCATATATGTTACTTAATGCATCTTTTTTCATACTATTACTCAGACTATATTTTTCTATTCATGGTGTTCATCTCAGATTACCCTCTATCTTTTTATTTAATTAGTTTGACAAAAAGATCTCATACTTTTTTTGGTCAAACAAACCCCACATGAAAAAAGAGGAAAAGTATAAAACAATATATAGTGAGACGTGCATGGTTTGCAAATCAAGAACATTAAAATAGTAGATTTCCTTTAGCGTACGTGAATTTCTGTGCACCTTTTGGTATCACAAAGTGATCGAGAAATGAGAAATTTGAGGGCAGTGTGAACTGAAAGTGATTGGGAAAGTAATTACACCACGGGGGTAAAATCTCTTCTCTCTTAACCAGCGGTCTCATAGTCGAGCTCTAAGAAAAGAAAATATTATTAGGAATAGGGTTTGTGTGTATACTATATATTATCCGCAGATCCCACTTATGAGATTACACTGAATTTGTTATTGTTGTTGTATATACGAAAATATCACTAAATAAATACAAATAATAAATTTGAAATCCAATAAATCAAATGGATTATGGTAGATTTCGAAACTCGAACCAGTTAAATGGATTCTGGTAAACTCGAACTCATAAATTTAAATCATGAATCACCATATAAACCCTATATAAATATGAATCTGTATTAATCGGGTCAGTAATTCTCGAACATCAAACAATTGAAAAAAGAAATGGAATAAAATTCCTTCTTGACTTTAGGTCTCTACTGAAAAAGACTCCTTTGTCTCGAGATTAATGCTAATCCCCACAAGTTTTTGGCATGCATGCAGTTGCTATTCTGGCAGTGGTACACTTGCTGCTTCTTCTTCTGTAGTTTTTTTCCCCTCATTTTGTCTTTGGTATTGTCTCATTTGTAGTTAATTTTCCCTTTTTTCTGGTTTTTGTCCCTTATTTCGGTCTTTTTCTCCTTTTCGATCTCTATTTATCACGTTGTCAGTTGTGCTCCTTGTTTTATTATGTCAATATTATGTGCACATTGTTGTGTTCATAAGTTGCTGCCATGAATTCAGATAGAACCATAATTGATTGCCAACCATTTTTTGAGTGGAAAATCTGAGAGTAAAGAAAAATAATAATATTTTTCACTTGATAATTACAGATATTATCTTTAAAAAATTAGTAATTACTATGATAAAATCTAATTTTCAATTAGAGAATGAAATATATAATATATACAACAACAACAACAATAAACTAGTGTAATCCCACAAGTTGAATCTGGGAAGGATATATAATGTGTGTGCAAACCTTACCCCTACCTTTAAGAAGACAGAGAGACTGTCTCCGGCAGACCCTCGGCGCAGAAAAGATAAAAGGAAATGAAATAGAGTGAGTAAACCAAAATAGCAGCGATGTCTAGATACAATCCCAGAACTGGTATCACAAGTACAAAGAGAGTTTGAATGAAAGCATAATTGTTTAAAATGAAATAAACAGCTAGAGTAATGTAGAAGGGAACTTCAGGGCTGCGAACGTCATGCAGCTGTACCTCAAGTCTCCGTACAACACCAAATCCCAGCAATCTACTGACCGCCTCTATGACCGACACCAAAATCTGCACAAGAAGTGCAGAGTGTCGTATGAGTACAAACGACCCCATATACTCTGTAAGTGCCGAGCCTAACCTCGACGAAGTAGTGACGAGGCTAAGGCGGGTCACTTACAATAACCTGTACGCAGTATAATAATAGTAACATGAAAGGAAAACAGAAAATGACGACAAAGCAATTAACTAATGAAAACAAATTTAATCCTCGAAATCAGTGAATCCAGAAATATCAGTCCTCAAAATCTCATATGAAAATACTGAAATCTAACACAATACAACAATGAGTATAACACATACAATCCGTTGTGGCGCACAACCCGATCTACCGTACAAACACAATCCTCCCCTATTCCACCATATCAATATCAAGAATAACATATAAAATTCGTTACGGCGCGCAACCCGATCCAACCATATAATCAGAATCAATATCATAATCGTCCCTTATTTTACCATATCAATATCGAATCACATATAAATCCGTTGCGGTGTGCAACCAGATCCCACCATATCAATATCAAAATCCTCCCTCATTCCACCATATCACAACCGTTGCGGCGTGCAACCCGACCCATAAGAGAATTAATGAAATACAGAAAAGCATGAAAACAGTTATTTTGACAGCGTATATACACTCGTTACCTCACATATACGCTATTACACACATAATTCACATAACATATAGTTCAAAGGGTTCCTAATTCCCTCAAATCAAGGTTAGACCCAACACTTACCTCGCTCCGCAATCAAACCAAAGCTCAACTGGGGCCTTTCCTCTAATATTCGCCTCCAAACCAATCGAATCTAACCAAAATCGACTTAATATCATCAAACGATGCTATGAAAATTAATTACAACAGGTAAAGCAAAGATCTTTATACTTTTTCCAATAAGTCAACAAAAGTCAACCCCGAGCTTGCTTGGTCAAAACCTGTTCGAACCAAAATCCAATTGCCCATTCACCCCGAGCTTGGTTATGTGATTGATTTCGAAATCCGACCTCAATTTGAGGTCTAAATCTCTATTAAAACACCCAATTCCACCCAAATCCCTAATTTTTACCACGAAAACCTAGATTTAATGTTGAGAACACTTGGAAAGTAATGAGTAATTGAAAAGAAATAGATTAAAGTTGCTTACCAATATTTTTGGGAAAATCCTCTTAGAAAATATCTTTTAGGGTGTTTAGGGTTCCAAAATATGAAAAGTGAGGCTGAAATCCCGTCCCTCAGCTTTTTGTCGAGGCGCAGATGTCGCAACTATGACCTGTGGTACGCAAATGCAAACACCGCATCTACGAGAAATCCATCGCAAAAGCGAAACTCACATCTCTGATGCCATCGCAAATGCGAATATGGGACATTCACAAATGCGACCACTTTGATTGCAAATGTGAACCACCACCCCAGCACCCCATCGCAAATGCGAAGATTCCGTTCGCAAATGCGAACGTGACAAAGCTCACCTACTATCACAAATGCGATCCTAAACTCGTAATTGTGAGAACTGAGGCCTGTGCAAAAAAACCAGCAGAATCCTAACTCTATCAAACACTCCGCCACGCGTCCGAAACTCATCCGAGCCCTCGGGGCTCCAAACCAAACATGCACACAAGTCCAAAAATATCATACGAACTTGCTCGCGTGATCGAAACACCAAAATAATACCTAGAGCTACGAATGGGACATCAAAGTGTATGAAATTTTCAAAGAAGCTCAAGAACATGCAAATTTACAACCGGACGACCGAATCACGTCAAATAAACTCCGTATTGCACCAAATTTTGTAGACAAGGCATAAAATACCGAAATGAACCTATTCCAAGTTCCGGAACCAAAATCCAAACCCAATAGCAACAAAGTCAACCTACGGTCAAACTTAGGAATTCTTTTAGCCTTAACTTTTCTAGTTTTTAACAAATTACGTTAAATCAAGTTAGGGACTTCCGAATTCGATTCCGGACATACGTCTAAGTCCCAAATCACGATACGGACCCACCGGGACCGTCAAATATTGATCCGGGTCCGTTTACATAAAATATTTACCCTAGTCAACTCAAATGAGATTTAAGGCAATATTTTACATTTTCTTCATTTTTTCACATAAAATTTTTTCGGAAGGCTAAAACTCAAAGTGATCTATCGGGCATCACAATTCTTTTTACCTAATGGGAGGTGGGATAATAATTTCAGAATAACTAATCTCGAAATAATTAATCCTGAGATAACTAATTTTGTTAGGTGTGTGTGAACAAAGTTCCACATGAAAAGTAGAAAAGAAAAATAAACTACTTATAAGGAGTTGGATATTCTTAATGGTGTGAGGCCTTTTGGGGAAAACCGTGTGGGCTTGGCCCAAGCGGACAATATCACACCTTTTTAAGAGTATCTTTGAGCCGTTTTAGCCCAACAACTGGTATCAGAGCCAATGGTTTGGCGGCAAAACTACGGAGATGGCAGAGTGGCGTGGGGGCCCGACTTAGTGCCTTTGCCCGTCTACGGGGTTTACGACCTTTACCCGTAGCTTTGAAGATGCACACACAACCTTCGGGCTTCGGTGACCGCAAATACTCAAGATCATGATGGTGCACACAGTTAATCTTCAAATTTTTCCATAAATAGTGATGGGTCATGTGGAACTTAGTTAAAAGGGGGGGAGATTGTTGGGTGTGTGAACAAAGTCCCACATGGAAAGTAGAAAAGAAAAATAAGCTACTTATAAGGAGTTGGATACTCTTAATGATGTGAGGCCTTTGAGGAAAACTCGTGCGGACTTGATCCAAGACGGACAATATCACACCTTGTTAAGAATATCTTTGGACCGTTTTAGCCGAGCATATTCACGTCCTAGTATCCTCCTCCTACCTAGAAAACTTCAATTATATGGACATTATTGAGTGCAAGAACAAGATGCTAATCTACACGATCACATTAAAGTAGTCCCATCATTTAACCCAACAAAGTTTAACCCAGTGGATCTAAGAACAGTACTTCTATTAAATTATATTAAGACTAATGGTAAAGCTTAATCCACTTGGCTGAAGTATATATCGTATTAAGAATGTAGGCTGAAAGGACAAACTTAATAGAATTAATTATATCTGTCGTAATGAAATTATGTCTGCTAGAAGATTTAAATAATTAGCGAAACTTACTGTCACAATTATGCGCATGCAAGGTATAATTAACTGCTCTAAGCCCGACAAATAGAAGCTAATAAAGATTAAACTAATTGTAAGAAAAAGACAAAGAAGAGCAACATGGGGAAAATAGCTTAGGGGCAAAGAGATAAGCACAGTCCAAGTCATGGACAATGCTAGAAATTTGGAAATTCTAAGGGATCGTTTGGTATATGGGATAAGGGTTAATAATCTCGGGATTAAATACGAAATTATTTTATTTCGTGTTTGGTTAAATTTTTGAATTTGGAATTAGCAATCATGGGATATATTAATCCCATAATTGAGTATTATTCTATCCCACGTTGAGGATGAGATAATAATTTCGGATTAATTAATTCTGAGATTGTTTACCCCAAAATTGGGTACAATTAAATTTATACGAGGTTTAGTGATTTAATTCAACACGAACTATTAAGAATATCAAATAAATGCATTAGAGATGAACTAAGCATTCAAACCAATTGCAATGTAATGGCCAAACCTGAGCTTAGACTAGCCAATGACCTCTCTTCCTTGGTTGGACTATCGGTTCAAGCCTAGTCGTGAATGAAGAACAGAACAAATGAGCAAAAACTTTAACAATAGCTAAAAGGCAGAAAATAATCTTGTATTGCTTTGATTTGTGTGTTACCATCCGTTACAAAAGAAAAATTTCGCTTTTATATAGTAGGAGAGTTTCAACCTTAGTATAAAAGGTAAAAATCTTCCTTTTCCGGTAATTACTGATCCATAATCGACATTAAGCGAGATTCGTGCCGTGATATCCGGTTGAGAGTGAGTATCACTGCTCTCTATCCGTCATGCATAACCGTTTGCCGGATCTCCCGAGGTCTTAGAACTTATTTTTGGCCCGGGGCGCGTCGCTTTACCATACCCGATGGCGGACACTTCGTCCACTCTTCCTAGATCTCGATACGAAGGGTCTTTATCTCGATTACAATCTTGTGCATCCGTGCTCTCCTCCGTTTACTCATTAGGAAATCGGGATAGACATTACCCCCAATTTTACCCGTACACAGAGATAAATACTAAAAAAGATGCTCTTCTCCTAGTCTCTTTCCTTAAAGTCATTTAAACAATCCGAGGTTAGGATTGAAAATAAAAGTTTATTCCCTTATTTAGTATACCTCAAACACATGTTTATATTATACTCCGTATATCACATTTTTAGTCCAATGAACCATACATCTTCAAAAATAAATATATTCACTAAATAATTCTGTTATTATTTAATCTTCGTATTATAATCCCATCATTATAATTTCGGAGTAACTTGTTTCCCTACCAAACGAACCCTAAAAATGTATCAGAGACTTTGATCAAAGAGTATTCACCTCAAATTTTGGAATCTATCTTTAACCAAGAAAATTAGTGATAATAGGTGAATTTGACTATAATCACACCTTAAATAATCACCTTCTTGTGTAGTTTTAATGCTAAAAGTGATAACAAAATGCTCTTATTAGTGCTTTTCATGATTTGCAGGTGATATATGTATAAGGAAGGCTAAGGAGCAGTTTTGGAGTCAAAATTGGAGAAAAGAGGCCAAATGTGTAAATTCCCAATGAGCTACGCCCTGCCAGCCCTTAGGATTCAGAAAAATGGTTTAGCCGCGGTTCTATCGCGACCGCGGCAGAACCGCGGTGGAAGGCAACTTCAGAACTTTAGAGATTCAGAGAGGGTGATTGACCGCGGCAGAACCGCGGCAGGCGCAGAAAAGTTCAGGGGTCAAAGTGTCAAATACGGGATTTTTAGACCTAAACCCTATTTAAAACATTAGACTTCGCCCAAGAGAGGGGGTATTGATTTTTAGGGTTTCTTAGCAAGGAAAATCATTGTGAGAGAATACTCCAAACATCTTTCTTCTTTACTTTTGATTTTTATGATGAATTCTATCTTAGTTTATTTTCCCATAGCCATGAGTAGCTAAATTCCTTGTCTAAGGTTTTGATGGAACCTATTGGGTGATGAACTTCTTGTATATGTGAATACAAATTGCTAGTTTAATCTCTATTTGTTCAACTTCGTGTTTGTTGTAGTTAATTGACAGGATCCTCAATTAGCCGTGCCTATTTAGTGTGCATAACTTGGAAAAGAGTGCATATTTAGGGTATTGTTGAACAACACCACTCCTAAATTATTAGAGGAATCTATAATTACGGGTTTAAAGGCGGGATTAGGGATAACGAAGCCTTGGGTGTAATCTAAAGTGAATCGTGCTAAATAAAGTAAGCTAGTGTATCTCGGGAGAGTGCAATAGTAAATTACTGTGATTACTCGGGAGAGATTTACGGTAAGATTAGCGTTCATGATTGATAGAGATGTGTTGGTAAATTTGTATGAGCATAAACAGAAGGGATTCCATCAATAGGGGAAATCATTGCCTTAGCTTTTTATCATAATTGTTTACAACCTTATTAGTTTAGTTTACAGCTATTTAGTTACTTGCAAGCGTAGTTTTTAAAGAACATTCAACTGAGATTTGAATATTTGGGAAGCTGGTTCTGAAGAATTAGTGGGTCTGAAGATAGTGGTTGATAGGTTAACTCTCTGTGGATTCGACCCTGGGCGTAATACTCGAGTTATATTTGCAACGTCCGCAGAGTCCTTTTTAGAGGGCATAGTTGGGCGTGATCATAAGTACTGCAAGAAATCTGGTCATCTCATTGACAAGTGTTATAAACTACATGGGTATCCCCAAAGTCCAAAGTTTAACAAGGGTAAAAAGACTGCAGCTCATGTATCTACTGCAGTTCACACTAACTCTGAGGTGATGTCCTTGAATGTGTTGGGTCTTTGGATGAGGGAACTAATCCTGTTGCTGCTACTTCCAATGTTGATGGTCAGGGATCCATAATCCCAGGTCTGAGCAAGCAGCAATATGATCAGTTGATTAACCTCTTACAACAGTCTCATAGTGGGGGATATGC
>NW_017673154.1:72920-138879 GCF_001879085.1 Nicotiana attenuata
CTTCAGTCAAAGCCATAGAAGCTTCCTTGGACATGCCGGGTTCTACCGGAGGTTCATTAAGACTTCTCCAAAATCGCCAACCCTCTCTGTAAGTTGTTAGAGAAAGATCACCCTTTTGTATTTTCTGATGATTGCATGGTAGCTTTTGAGGAGTTGAAGCAAAGGCTAGTCACAGCACCCATAATCGTTGCCCCCAACTGGGAGCAACCGTTCTAATTAATGTGTGATGCTAGTGACTGCGCGGTGGGGGTTGTGCTGGGCCAGCGGAAGGACAAATTGATGCACCCAATCTACTATGCTAGTAGGGCGCTGAGCGGAGCCCAGTTGAACTACACAGTGACAGAAAAGGAGATGCTAGCTCTGGTATTTGCTTTTGACAAGTTCCGGTCCTATCTGATAGGATCCAAGGTAATCGTATACACTGACCATGCAGCTCTTAGATACTTAATAGAAAAGAAGGACTCTAAGCCACGCCTGATTCGTTGGGTGTTGCTACTGCAAGAGTTCGATCTTGAAATTCGTGACCACAAGGGCACTGAAAATCAAGTCGCTGATCACCTATCACGACTTGAAGGAGCTGAAAATGTAGTAGAAGTTGAGGAAATTCTAGAAACTTTTCCAGATGAGCAGCTGCTCGCTACCACTCATCAGGAAGCGCCTCGGTATGCAGACTATGCTAATTACCTGGCCAGTGGTATTGTTCCTCACGACCTGTCATCGGTCCAGAGGAAGAGATTCTTTCGTGAAAGCCAATTGTATTACTGGGATGAGCCCTACTTGTTTAGAATATGCCTTGATAACATGATCCGGAGATGCGTCCCCGAGATCGAACAATCTTCTGTCTTGCAGGCTTGTCATGCTTCGGCGTATGGCGGTCACTTTGGAGGAATCAGGACAGCAGCTAAGGTGCTAGAGGCCGGATTTTTCTGGCCAATGGTGTTCAAGGATGCTCACTTGTAGGTCAAGGGATGTAATGAATGTCAACGCACCGGGAACATTTCCCGGCGTCACGAGATGCCCATGAACCCAGTTCAAGAGGTGGAGTGTTTGATGTTTGGGGGATAAATTTCATGGGTCCCTTCGTCAGCTCCTATGGCAATAAATACATTCTTGTTGCTGTAGACTACGTGTCCAAGTGGGTGGAAGCTGCAGCATTACCCACCAATGATGCTAAGGTGGTGGTCGGGTTTCTAAAGAAGAACATATTCACCCGCTTTGGGACACCGCGCGCAATTATCAGCGACGGAGGCACTCACTTCTGCAACCGGGCCTTCGAGAAGTTGTTGGCTAAATATGATGTGCGCCACAAGGTAGCTACTCCGTACCACCCGCAGACTAGTGGATAGGTTGAGGTGTCCAACAGAGAGATCAAGAGCGTATTGACAAAAACTGTAAACGCTACAAGAACTGACTGGTCAAGGAAGCTAGATGATGCACTATGGGCTTACAGGACAGCTTTCAAGACACCAATTGGTATGTCACCATATAAGTTGGTGTTTGGGAAGGCCTGTCACCTACCTGTAGAACTTGAACATAAAGCGTGGTGGGCACTGAAACAGCTGAACTTAGACTTGGAAGCTGCGGGCACGTCAAGAGTCATTGAATTACATGAGCTAGAGGAGTTCCGGTATCTTGCTTTTGAGAGCACAAGGCTGTATAAGGAGAGAATGAAGAGGCTTCACGATCAGAACATCATTGAGCGAAATTTCAAACCTGGGGACAGGGTATTGCTTTATAACTCAAGACTGCGGTTGTTCCCGGGTAAGCTAAAGTCAAGGTGGTCTGGACCATTTCGCGTGGTTGAAGTGTTTCCATCCGGAGCTGTGGAAGTTGCTACTGAAGATGACTCTCGTACATTTAGAGTCAATGGTCAGCGATTGAAANTGTGTAAATTCCCAATGAAGCCACGCCCTGCCAGCCCTTAGAATTCAGAGAACTGGTTTGGCCGCGGTTCCACCGCGACCGCGGCAGAACCGCGGTGGGAAGCAGCTGCAGAACTTCAGTGATTCCGCGAGGGTGATTGGCCGCGGTTCTACCGCGACCGCGGCAGAACCGCGGCAGGCGCAGAAAGTTCAGGGGTCAAAGTGTCAAATACGGGATTTTTAGACCTAAACCCTATTTAAAACATTAGACTTCGCCCAAGAGAGGCATGTATTGATTTTTAAGGTTTCTTAGCAAGGAAAACCATTGTGAGAGAATACTCCAAACATCTTTCTTCTTTACTTTTGATTTTTATGATGAATTCTATCTTAGTTTATTTTCCCATAGCCATGAGTAGCTAAATTCCTTGTCTAAGGTTTTGATGGAACCTATTGGGTGATGAACTTCTTGTTTATGTGAATACAAATTGCTAGTTTAATCTCTATTTGTTCAACTTCGTGTTTGTTGTAGTTAATTGACAGGATCCTCAATTAGCTGTGCCTATTTAGTGTGCATAACTTGGAAAAGAGTGCATATTTAGGGTATTGTTGAACAACACCACTCCTAGATTATTAGAGGAATCTATAATTGCGGGTTTAAAGGCGGGATTAAGGATAACGAAGCCTTGGGTGTAATCTAAAGTGAATCGTGCTAAATAAAGTAAGCTAGTGTATCTCGGGAGAGTGCAATACTAAATTATTGTGATTACTCGGGAGAGATTTACGGTAAGATTAGCGTTCATGATTAATAGAGATGTGTTGGTAAATTTGTATGAGCGTAAACAGAAGGGATTCCATCAATAGGGGAAATCATTGCCTTAGCTTTTTATCATAATTGTTTACAACCTTATTAGTTTAGTTTACAGCTATTTAGTTACTTGCAAGCGTAGTTGTTAAAGAACATTCAACTGAGATTTGAATATTTGGGAAGCTGGTTCTGAAGAATTAGTGGGTCTGAAGATAATGGTTGATAGGTTAACTCTCTGTGGATTCGACCCTGGGCGTAATACTCGGGTTATATTTGCAACGTCCGCAGAGTCCTTTTTATAAGGCATAGTTGGGCGCGATCAATTAGCATCAAAATTTTCTCTTTAAAAGCTTGTTTATGTACTTTGTATGAAGGAGAGGGCCAACATTGGATTCTTTGCTTTAAGTACCATAATTAGAATCTGGATTATCTTAAACAATATGAGAAGCTAGCTACTAATTGTAGTAACATGCTGGACAATTTGTACCAAATCACATTTATAATTAATTCATTTTTAATCCTCATTTAGAACTAGTTAAGTCTCTGCATTTGTGACTGTAAACAATTTTAAAATGGATGGAAAAATACAGCCTAGGATACCCTTTTCATATATGATTTAATATCAAATGACAACCTAAAATTCCCGTGCTTCTCATTTTCTATCTTATTATGTGTTTTTTTCTTTCTCTTTTTCTTATCTTTTACGTTTATATTGTCTTGTCTGTGTTTGAATGGGCTATAACCATTTGGTAAATATTAACTTTTTGGTAAGAGTATTTATATCCTAAAATTAATTTTCCTACTTGTACTTCTGCTTCTAAAGAGAGGATACAAAATTTTCATCCTTCCTTTAGCAAGAATTTACTCATATTACTACTCAAATAACTTGTACTATCTACAATATTTAGTCAAATAACTTAGCTCTCAAATGTAGTTTTTTTTTTAAATGGAAAAAAAAGAACTCTTGTAATTTTCAGAATTTTGGCCAAATAAGACATCAAGGATTAAGTTCTATGTCAAACATGAGTTTAGGAAAGAAATGAAAAAATCAATTTTTATAAAAGAAGAAATTTAAATTGATCTAGTCAATCGGTCAAATCTGTCATGACAATGGACCAGATACAAAAGTTAAAGAACCAAAGCTGACAAAGCTTAAAACTAAAACTCAAAAAAATATAGACAAGCCAGTAAAATACATAGACTAAAAGATAAATAAATGTTTTCACAGGGGTGATGAATGAAAAATAGAAAGAACATTTACACCTTTTTGATCTGCAAATTCAGTTGGTTTCATTCTCATGTCTTTCCAATTTGATTGAAAAGGAAAAATCAAAGGGACTGTTACGTAACTAGTCAGACAGATTTATTGTTTATTTTTTCAAGCGGGTAAATATAGATTATGTACTGATTATACATAATTATTATATATTACAAATAAATTATATTATATTATATATTCGTCGGCTATTTTTAATTCAAACAGTTGAATAATGGATTTGTCGATATGTAAATTGTAACGACCCGACCGGTCGTTTAGAGCTTTTGCACTTTGCTCGCTAGTTCTCGGGCATGACTAGCCCCGTGTGATGTATTATGACTATGTAAATCATCGGTTTTAGTCTTCAGGATAATCGGAATAGATTTGGAAGAAAAATTCTCAGTTTGAAGCTTTAAGTTTGAAAGGTTTGACCAAGTTTTGACTTTTTAGTATTCGATCTCGGATTGGAAGTTTTATGATTTGGTTAGCTCCGTTAGGTGATTTGGGACTTAGGAGCGTGATCGGAATGTATTTTGGAGGTTCGGAGTAGAATTAGGCTAGAATTGGCGAAATTGGAATTTTGACGTTTTCCGGTTGATAGGTGAGATTTTGATATAGGGGTCGGAATGGAATTCCGGAAATTGGAGTAGGTCTGTTGTGTCATTTGTGACGTGTGTGCAAAATTTCAGGTCATTCGGACGAGGTTTGATAGACTTTTTGATCGAATTCGGAATTCGGAAGTTTTGAAATTCTTAGGCTTGAATCCGAGGGTAATTCGATGTTTTGATGTTGTTTCGAGCGTTCCGAAGGCTGGAACAAGTTTGAATGATGTTATGGGGTGTGTTAGCATGTTTGGTCGGGGTCCCATGAGGCTCGGATAAGTTTTGGAAGAGTTTTTGGAAGATTTTGCCGTTTTGAGCATAAGCATGTAATGATCCAAAGGCCCATTTTTAGTTCTAGAGATTGAAATGTGATTTCGAGACTTCCAGAATTTTGATAATGAATTATAGGAGTAATCTGGAAAGTTTGGTCTAATTTCATCAAGTCGCGATTGGGTTTTTAACGCGAAACATGAGTTAATTATTTAACGAGCGAAATGGGTATCGCACTGAGCAAATGAGCTCCGAATTGAGTTTCGCTTGAAGGGCTATGTTCGTATTATTATTATTTGTGACTCATAGGAAGAAGAATCATCGAATTCCGAGTTCGTATGGTGGAGTTAAAGCCTTTTTAGTGAAAATAAATATTGCTGGTGCGCACCTTTAGCGACCAGATTTGGCACTTTTAGCGACGGGAATAAGGATGGCAATGAGGGCAGGGCAGGGCGGGGCGGGGCAGGACAAACACTAAACGAGGCAGGGTAGGGGAACATATAAATGGGGCGGGGCGGGCAGGGCACAACTACATTTTGAAAAATCTTAGTGGGGCAGGGCAAATTGTAGGTCAGCCCTTAGTCCCATTAGTGGGCCATTAGGTAGTTTGAGGCCCAATTCATTCCTTACGTTTTTTATTGTCCATTGTCTTCTTTTCTTTCATATATTGATAAATATGTAAGATTTTGTATACGTGACTACGTATTTGACTATAGGTATAATTAAAATATTGAAGTAGCTAGCAACTGACATTATAGTCTATTTTGTTAACAAATGCTTATTTTGTTAAATAACTGAGTTTAGTGACAAAGAAACAAAACAACATTTATTCGAAAAATATTGTTCTATTCTGCTTTTCCTTCTGATTCTTCAAGGAGACTACAAAATTGAAAGGGAAAGTGGCTTTATATTTGATTCAGTCACGCATCAGGTTTCCTTTAGGCTAGTAGATATTTTTCTCTTTTTTTTTTTTTGGGTTCTCTTGCTAATAAAATGAAATAAGGTTGCTTGAGATGGTTCGGTAATATTATAACTTCAATGTGAAATTATGGTTGGAAAAGGTATTTAAAAAAAATAGTACAGCTGAAATTATATGGAAGGAAATTGTCTTGAAATACATATAAATTTTTTGAATTAATTCAAATTTAGCTAAAGTCGAATACTATAGAAGAAACATATTCAAATAAGTATTAAAATATTGATTGAAGTATAAAATTTCAGTTGAAAGGAAATTGTCTTGAAATACATATGGAATTTTGCTTTCCCAATTAAAAAAGCAAACCAGTTTGAAACTGAGCATCTTACAGCCATCTTCCATAGAAAAAAGTTCATCAATTGTTTAAGGTATACGAGATGATACGATGGATTCCATAAGAATTCAAGCTGATAACCACCGAAAAGAAATGAAAGTATTAAGTGAAATAGCAAAGCCATTTGAAAATTTAGACTACTAGAAAATGAAAAATAAAGAAAAAAGATGAAAGTGAATCTAAACGGGGCAGGGCGCGATAGAGCTTAATAGGGCAAGGCAGAACAGGGCAAAATTTTGGAACAAGGCTAAACGGGACAGGGCAGGGCGGGTCAAAATTTTAGTGGGTCAAAGATTGCCACGCCCCGCCCCAATTGCCATCCCTAGACGGGAATGGGGCTTTTAGCGACCAGAATCATGTTTTGTTGAGCTGTTTTGTTTTTTTTTTAGCTCATTCCCACATTTTTGAACGAAAAGAAAGCGGCTTGGGACAATTTTTGAGCGAGAAGTCATGGGAAATCTTGAAACTTGTGATCATTTCTACTCCATAATATCGAATTATCATCGAATAATCCGACTAGATTACATGTTTTTGAGGTGTAAATTGGGGATTTGGACCTAGGGATTTGAAAAATGAGATTTGAAGAATTGGAGGCCGAATTGTTATCGGAATTTAGTAATTTTGGTCTGGTTGGACTCGTGGTTGAATGGGTTGTCGGATATTGTGATTTTTATCGGATTTCGAGACGTGGGCCCGAGGGCCGGGTTTGGCCAATTTCGGGATTTTTGATGTAATTTGATAATTTTCGCTTGGGCTTTGTTCCTTTAGCGTATGTTGATGATAATATACTGATTTTGGTTAGATTTGGAGCATTTGGAGGCCGATTCGAGGGGCAAAGGCATTGCAAGCTAGATTTCAGGCCAGATTGAGGTGAGTAATGATTTTAAATGCTGTTCTGAGGGTATGAAACCCCGGGTTGCACAGCGTCGTGCGATATTGAGGTGAAACACACGCTAGATGACGAGCGTGGGGTCGTGCACCATTGGGGATTGTGACTTAGTCCATCCCGAATGACTATTTTTCTCTATAATTGGCAGCTAATTGTTTGATATTATTATATTTTGGGCTAAATGCCATATTTGGGCTTTGTGCCAACTGTTTGAACCCTTAGGGGATTGTTAATGATATTTTCCTTACTGTTTGATTTCATACTTGTGCTCAGTCATGCTATATTTCCACTATTTTAAAAACTCAGCTATGTTATTCTGTTTTAAACACATTAATTGATATTTTCAAAGATATTTGAGCTGAGCTTCATATTTTACTGATGCCCGAGGGGCTTATGAGATTCTGAGTAAGTAAGGCCGAGGGACTGTATTGTGAGGATACTTTTGGGTCGGGCTGCACGTCGCAGCAGTGATATACTGATTATGATAATGAGGCCGAGGGCCTGAGATTATGCGCCACGAGGTGGCTTGATACTGATATGAGGCCGAGAGCCTGTTTATGATGCCACGAGATGGCTTGATATTGGCCATAAGGGGCCCCTCTAGGAGTCTGCACACCCCCAGTGAGCGTGGGTACCCATTGTGATGTGAGATATAGCCCGAGGGGCTGTATGGTTATGAGATATAGCACGAGGGGCTGGTGTTGTTCTGAGATATTGCCCGAGGGGGGTATTTGTTGACATTGTGCCCGAGGGGCGAACCTTTATGTGCTTATCTTTCTTATTTACCTGTCATGTACCTGTTTAATTGTGTAATTGTGCCCGAGGGGCGGATCTTCTATGCTTATCTGTTCTAATTGCATTCAATTGCTTAACTGTTGAAAAGCCATTTTTGAAGAAGCTTAAACTGAGCTAAGGTGCTTAAGAGATTTCACAGCTTCATTGCTTTCTTACTGCTTCTATACAGCATGTTGATGTACTCTTCGTGATTTCCTATCACTCAGTCTTCAGTTATTTTTATTACTCTCTAAGACATTTATCACATTTCTTAACAAACTCCTTAGTGTCTTTTTCCATGCTATCCCAGTAATATCCTGCTCTAATAATTTTGCGAATCAAAGACTCGGCGCCGGAGTGATTTCCAAAAGTGCCTTCGTGGATCTCTCGTAAACATAATCGGTGTCCCCCGGCCTTAAACAAATCGCCAATAGGCCATCAAACGTCCTTCTGTATAATGTTCCATCTTCATCCAATGTGAACCGAGCAGCCTTGGTTCGTAAAGCCCTTGATTCTTTATGGTCCGATGGGAGCTTCCTATTTTTTAAATATTCAACATACTTATTCCTCCAATCCCAAGTCAAACTTGTAGAATTTATCTCGGCATGACCCTCCTCTACCACAGATCTCGATAATTGGACGACAGTCCCGAGGATAATTTCAACTTCCTCGACTGATGAGCCCAAGTTTGCAAGTGCATCGGCCTCACTGTTTTGTTCTCTAGGTACATGGTCTAGAGCCCACTCCTTGAATCGGTGCAAGGTTACCTGTAGCTTGTCCAAATATCTTTGCATCCTATCCTCTCGAACTTCGAAGATTTTGTTTACTTGGTTCACCACTAACAGAGAATCGCACTTGGCTTCAACGACTTCTGCCCCAAGCTTTTAGCTAGCTCGGGACCTGCAATCATGGCCTCATACTCGACCGCATTATTAGTCAACCTAGAAGTTTTGATAGATTGTCTAATAGTGTTACCTGTAGGTGGCTTCAGAACAATGCCAAGCCCGGACCCTTTCACATTTGAGGCACCGTCCGTGAAGAGGATCATACCCCCGATGATGTACCCGATTTTAGTAGAAGTTCCTTCTCCACTTCGGGTACGAGGGTTGGTGTAAAATCGGCCACGAAGTTAGCTAAGATTTGAGACTTGATGGCTGTTCGGGGTTGATATTCGATATCGTACCCGCCAAGTTCGACGGCCCATTTGGCCAATCGGCCCGATAACTCGGGCTTGTGCAAAACTTTTCAGAGAGGATAAGTGGTTAACACACATATGGGGTAACACTGGAAATATGGCTTTAACTTTATAGATGCGCTTATTAATGCAAGTGCCAATTTCTCTAAGTGTGGATACCTAGTTTCAGCATCTCCTAAGGTTCGACTTACGTAATAAACAGGAAACTACGTACCTTTCTCTTCTCGAACTAGTACACCACTTATCGCTATTCCGGACACACAAGTATAAGTACAACTTCTCTTCTGCCTTCGGAGAGTGGAGCAGAGGTGGGCTCGATAAGTATCTCTTCAATTCCTCCAATGCTTGCTGACATTCCGGGGTCCATGCGAAATCACTTTTCTTTTTGAGTAAGGAAAATAACCTATGGCTTCGATCTGATGACCTCAAAATGAATCGCCCCAAGGCAGCTATCCGTCCGGTTAGCCTTTGCACGACTTTCACACTGTCTACGACGGCGATATCCTCGATGGCCTTAATCTTATCAGGGTTGATTTTGATTCCCCGATTTGATACCATGAAGCCGAGAAATTTGCCCAAGCCGACCCCGAAGGCACATTTTCAGGGTTAAGTTTTATGTTGTACTTCCTCAAGATTTCGAATGTTTCCTGCAAATGAGTCAAATGGTCCTCTGCACGCAGGGACTTAACTAGCATGCGATCAATATAAACTTCCATTGAATTACCTAGTTGTTATTCGAACATATTATTTACTAGGTGGTGGTAAGTTGCTCCCAAATTTTTTAGCCCGAAGGACATTACATTGTAACAGTATGTTCCATACTTAGTGATAAACGAGGTCTGTTCCTGGTCTTCTGGGTTCATCTGAATTTGATTGTACCCGGAATAGGCGTCGAGAAAGGTAAAGATCTCGTGGCCAGCCGTGGCATCGATCATGCGATCGATGTTAGGCAGTGGAAAAGAGTCTTTAGGGAATGCCTTGTTTAAATCCTTGTAATCTACGCACATTCTAAGTTTGTTGCCTTTTTAGGGACTACAACTACATTGGCTAACCATTCGGGGTATTTTACCTCCCGAATGGACCCTATTTTAAAAACTTTAGTTACCTCATCCTTTATGAATGCATGCTTCACCCCGGACTGGGGCCTTCTCTTTTGCTTCACCGGTTTGAATCTGGAGTCGAGGCTTAGCCAGTGTGTCGTTATTTTCGGTGGGATCCCTGTCATGTCTAAATGGGACCAATCAAAACAGTCCATGTTATTGATAAGAAATTGAATGAGTTTTTTCCTGAGTTTGGGGTTAACCCCGCTCCCGGGTATACCTTTTGCTCGGGCATGTACTCGATCAGTATAACCTGTTCCAGCTCCTCGATCGTTGACTTGGTTGCATCTGATTCTTCGGTAACGATGAAAGTTCGAGGAGTAAGGAAATCCTCTTCTTCCTCTTCGATTACCTGTTTCTCCAGTTCGGTCGAGGCTGGGGACAGTGATTGCTATTTCCATCTGCTTATCTTTGGTGCTCGATTTTTTTGAGGTCGAAAGTGCTGATATCGGCGTCACCTCGTCGAATGCAAACATTTCCTTTGCATCGTGTTGTTCCCCGTAAATTGTTTTCACACCATCCATTGTTGGGAATTTCATCATATGATGAAGGGTCGATGGTACTGCCCTCATGTTGTGGATCCATGGCCTTCCGAGTAGTGCATTATATCTCATGTCACCTTCGATAACATGGAATTTTGTATCTTGGATGGTCCTGGCCATGTTTATGGGTTGGATTATCTCCCCTTAGTTGTTTCACTTGCCATGTTGAAGCCGTTTAGGACTCGAGACGCGGCACAATTTGGTCCTGCAGGCCGAGCAGCTCTGCGACTCTCGATTTGACTATGTTTGCTGAGCTACCTGGATCTACTAGAACACGTTTAACTTGAATTTTATTTAACAAAATATAAATTACCAGGGCGTCGTTGTGCGACTGAGAAATGCCCTCCGCTTCTTCGTCATTGAACGATAGGATGCCTTCGGGCACATAACCCCGAGTCCGCTTTTCTCTAATGATAGACACCTTGGTTCATTTGAATATATGCCCTTGTGGAACATCGACCCCGCCAACGATCATATGAATTACATGCTGCAGTTGTTCCTGCTCATTTTTCTGTTGGCGGCTCTTTCTCTGAAGTGATTCTTAGCTCGATCAGTGAGGAACTCTCGAAGGTGGCCCTCGTTGAACAATCGAGCAACCTCATCCCTCAACTATCTGGAATCTTCGGTCCTATGGCCATGTGTGACATGACATTTACACATCATGTTTGGGTTTCTTTGAGAAGGATCGGTTTGTATTAGGTCTAAGCCACCTCGTGTCTTTGATCCTTCTGATAGCCGACACAATCCCCGATGCATCGACACTGAAATTATACTCCGATAATCGAGGTGCTTCCGCGGGATCGGTATGTTTATCAAAACCATTCTTACTCATAAGTCCCCGAGAATTTTGCCCTCGATCATTTCTTCGATCATTACGAGGAGGATTGCGCCCCGAACCATTATTTCTTCGATCTGCGACATATGGCTTATACCGTTCCCTGTTCGACCTTGACTACCTATTGGTATCCCTCGGGGCTTTATCTACCAATCTATTTGGATGAACTGTACCTGAGGGGGCTCCCAGCCGGTCGTCCTCGACCCTGATTTTCGATTGATAACGATTATGCACATATGCCCAAGTTATAGCTGGATACTCGATCAAATTTTGCTTCAATTGTCGTGATGGATCGAACTCCGCTCGTTCAACCCCTGAGTAAAGGCTTGAACGACCCAATCATCTGTGACAGGTGGTAATTTCATTCGCTCCATTTGAAATCGGGATACGAACTCCCTTAGCATTTCAGCACCCCTTTGTCTTATCTTAAAAACGTCTGATTCCTCGTTGCGACCTTTATGGCCCCGTCGTGTGCCTTCACGAAGGCATCTCCTAACATAGCAAACGAATCGATCGAATTCGGTGGCAAGTTGTGATACCAAATCATTGCTCCCTTTGACAAAGTTTCCACAAATTTTTTCAACAAAACCGACTCGATCTTTGTTTACCGTGAAAATGGTAATTATAATTAAATTTGATTTTGTGGTTCTAAAAATACGTGATCTATTTTTATGCTGGTTGTTAAGCAATGGATGATAAGTAAAAGATGAGAAATCAAGGTTGCAGCTTAGAGACGGTATGATAATCGAACCAAACAATTGGAGATCGGGGCCTCTGGGTCGAGTCCTATACTCTGTCGTGGACAGTCGATGGAGGGATTAACAATTATGATAGATTCAATGATGGCTCTTTATGGCCAATAATAAGCAATAAATGAAGAACAATAAATAGAACACAATGAATGTAAGCAATAAATGGAAGTAAAGAGCTTAGGAGAATATGTTAGAGAGTAGAGAGAATGTTCTTTGTATTCAATATTGAGCATCAGATCTGTGCAAAATGACAAGGATTCCCCTTTATATATGAGGGGAAACATAGTACAAACGCATTAATTACAAAGATATGGGGCAGGTATAGCCACTTAATTCCCTGATACGGGTCAGAACTAGCCCTCTAGACTTTGTCATCCCTAGTCGTGCGCCTAGGGAACTTCCCACTTTTCTACCATAACCGTCGGCTTGTGCTGCCTCGAGGTTGGACACCGATGACCCTCGAGATAAATCTCGACCGCAGTCTCGAGCCTTTGGGAAAGCTGCTCACGAAGCGTTGTAATGGCCGAAAATTGGACCCTCCGATTTTACCGCATAAAATCTCATCATCATTTAAGTCGTTTCCTTTAATCCCTCATGTGTATGAAGTGATATGTTCATTAGGATCGCTCGTCCCATTGTACTTAGGTATATCTGGCATACGGAACTTCTTAGGAATGGGCTTTGGAGCTGCACTCTGACGAAATGGCTTTTTGTACGAACTTTTTGGCATCCAAACCTTTTAAGATCGGGGGTGCCCCCGGTATTTGATCAACACGAGAGTTGTATGTTTCCACTTTCTTGTCATTATCTTTAATATTTTTCTCCCCCGACTCGATTCTTTTGGTGAGCTCCTCGAACATCTTCATAATTGCAGGTTCAGTCTCCGATCCATTACTGTTCGACCTTTTTGGCACCAGCTCGGTATGGGGAGTGATTTCGGGTTCGACCACACTCGGAGTTTTATGTTGACTTTGAAGTTGAGCAATAGCAACCTGCTGAACTTGTAGCATCTCGAATATTACCTGGAGGCTAACTCCCCCGTCTCCTACACTCTGTATTCCTTGACCACCAGATCGGACTTCCCAATGTACACTTCCTCCGGGGTCTGCACCTAAGTCCGCATTTAAAGCAATGTGCGAACTAACGTCGNCGGTTTTGTACGGTAGATTTTTCGGGTTTTTCGAGTTTTTGTTACTTAAATATTATTTCGATCTTACTTTGTTAAATTTTTTATAAGTAAATATATATTTAGTAAAAATATAAAAATTGACAAACATATTATCTATTAAAATATTCTTACGAGAGAATTTTTTTTTTTTGGTAATTATATTATATTTTATTTTATCAAAATTTCAGTTACAACCATCGCTAAAACTGTAAAGCAGCAGTTTGGACATAAGTCCCAAACTTACTGCATATCATCTCTACACAGTCTCATCTACACAACTCTATTGCCTATGGATAAAAGTTCAAATCTTTTATATATTTATCCAATCTTCTAACTCTACGAGCTCTAACATGAATTTCTTTTATCAATTGCTTAATCACCTTGATCTGCAGATCTTCTGTTAGCCTTGAAAATTCTTGCATTTCTTTCTTGCCAGAAGTGATATACTCCACCAGCGAGTGTCATCCTATATACCTCCTGTTGAGCAGTCTTCCCAGTAGCATTCTCTATAGCCCATTGCACTTCGTGCTGCCAGTTCCACGCTTCCCTTCTTATACTTTGCCAAGCTAGGAGCTTTGACCACACTTGTTTAGCATATATACACTCAAACAGTAGATGATCGATATCTTCATTTTCCTGTTCACATAGCACACATTCCATATCATCTAAATTAGCCCAGCATGCAATCGTCTCCTTAGTTTGTAGTCTTCTGTGAAGAGCCAAGAATAAAATGAATGTCCATTTAGGTTGCCCAGCATTGTTGCATACCAACTTCTCCAAGGAACTTTCTGAAATTCCCCACGACAGGCTCCATATATGTCCTTTATTGAGTACTTAGGCATAGCTGCTACATCTGTTTCATTGAAGCGTATCTGTTCAAACATGCTTTTTGCTTTAATGATCTTCTGTACCACCCATGAAGCTTGACTAGTTTTAGTATCCCATACTTCCCCTGTCTTGGTATAGTAGGAGTGGATCCATTTTACCCACAAACAATCTTTCTTCCTGCATATGTTCCATAGGAGTTTGCCAATAGCAGCCCAGTTTCATACATAGATGTCTAATATATTTAGACCCCCAGCAGCTTTAGGAAGACATAGCCTATCCCATGCAATCAGTGCTTTCTTGCTAAGCTCACTTCCTCCAATCCACAGAAAACTTCTGCACATAGCTTCTATCATCTGAGCAACCTTTTTTGGAAGTACAAACACCCGTGAACAATAGACTTGAATAAAGTACAGCACAGATTTCACAAGCTGGATTCTTCTAGCATATGATAAGTATCTAGTGGTCCATGATTTGATTCTAGCCAGCATCTTGTCTATTAGAGGTTTGCATTGAATAATAGACAACCTTTTTATACTCAAGGGAATTCCTAAGTATCTAAAAGGCAGTTAACCCTTGCCAAATTGGATAGTCTGTAAAATCAACTGTTGGATATCCTATTGGACACCACCAAAGTACACTGAACTTTTCTAAACAATGGCAATCAATCCAGACACCTGTGAAAATTTTTGGAAGCACTGGATCAGCATAGTGACAGACTTCAATTCACCTTTGTAGAATAATAAAAGATCATCTGCAAAACCAAGCTGTATAATCTGCAGCTTCTTACATCTTGGATGAAATTTGAACCTTTTGTCCTCACAGACACCCTTCAAACTTCTACTGAAATATTCCATGGCAAGCACAAATAAGAAGGGGGAGAGATGATCTCCTTGCCTTAGACCTTTCTTAGCTGAAAATGGTGGAAGTGGCTCTCCATTGAGTAGAATTGAATAGGATACAGTTGAAATGCAGCACATAATCCATCTGATAAACTTTGCTGGAAACTGGAGGCATTGTAGGATTTGCTCAACATATGGCTATTCCACTGAGTCATAAGCCTTCCTCATATCTATTTTTAGCATACATCTAGGAGTGATACCTTTCCTCCATATCCCTTCATCAGTTCATGACTCAAAATGATATTGTCTGTGATTAATCTACCTAGGACAAAGGCTGATTAACTTTTGTCCACAAGACTGTCCATCACCCCGTGCATCCTAGTAGTAAGGATTTTGGAAATTAGCTTATATAGCATAGTGCAACATGATATTGGTCTGAATTTTGATATTCTTGTGGGGTTCTTAATCTTTAGGATTAATGTAATTGTTGTACAGTTTATAGCTTTGTATATATCTCCATCAATGAAGAACTGGAGGACAACTTCAGTAACATTACTTTCAATCACACCCCAGCTTTCTTGAAAAAGAGTGCATTAATACTCATAAGGGCTTGAAATACTTCATCTTGAGTTACCTGCGATACTAGCTGCAGTTGTTGATGTCTATTGAGCACATTCCCGCGTTTCATAACCTCAGGATCTATTACTGGTAGCTAGGCAGCAGCACTCCCTAATAGTATTTTATAGAAACTAGTCACTTCTGCAGCAATGTCTTCTGGTTGTTGAATAATATCTCCTTTGGAATCAATAAGGTTTGTAATTCTGTTCTGAGCCTGTCTATTCCTCAAGCTAAAAAAGAAATAAGCATTGTTCTCATCACCTAGTTCTAGCCATTTGTTCCTAGATTTCTGCTTCAGAATACTTTCCTCCACTAGGCTCCATTTCTCTAGTTCAATCTTCACTTCTTTCTCTTCTTCAAACAGTAGATCTGGTTGAGTGTGATGACCCCTTTGTGTTTGAATATCTTGCAACTTCTGTCTATAGAACTCAATCTTCGAGAGAATTTTTTTAGTAACACATAATAGTTATCTTTTTAATTGTTTGACAATAATGTTTCGTTGATGTACACTTTCAAGGTTAACCGAATTTAGTAATTAAACATAAAAATCAATATGATACCTAAATAATAATAATCACTTCATATTCGAAAAAAAATATAACAATTTAGTAGATCTTAACATATGATATGAATATGGAAGAACAAAGAGATTAACGCATTTCAGTAACACTTGATGAGAAAGTGATCATACAACCCAATACTTAAGGTTAATAAATATGGAGCACTTCATATACTATTAAATATTATCCCGCAAGATAATCTCAAATATTTCTAGACAATTTTTTAAAGAAAATTCTATATAAAATCTTAAAAGTATATATAAAAAGTATATATTTATATGTCGGTTTGGTTCGGGTTTTTTACTCAATACCAAACCAAACCTAGTCGGGCTTTTTAATCGGTTTGGTTTGGCTTTTCGGTTTGGTGCGGTTTTTCGGTTCGGTTTGTACACCCCTAGTTCTGGCGATAAAAAATAATCAGGTCATTATTAAGATAATTACAGATAAATTTAATTTAAGTGTCAAGTGACAATTTTGATAAAAAAGAAAAATTTAATAACATGTTATAATAAGATACAAGGTTCATACAAAAAAATTACAGAATCAATATATACAATTCTAATTCAATTAATTAGAATCACAAAGTGCATATATGAATGAAGAAAACTTTTCTGAAATAATCAGAAACGAAGTGAATGTAATTCAGAAACCAATTTCTTATCGTCACATTTACGACATTGGAAGGAGAGTCTTGGAGCAATATTAAAGTTGTCTCTTTATGATATATAGGTCACGGATTGGAACCATGAAAACAACTATCTTGCAGTAAAGCAGACGGTCTATATGACACTCCTTAGTGTACGGTCCTTTTTCGGATCTTACGTGAATGCTTGCTGCCTTGTGCACCGAACTTCCCTTTTGCCATATTTTGTAACATTGAGTCACACATTAAGGTACTCTCTTCAAACCCCACATAAAAAGGGACCAAATAAAAACGAGAGACAGAGAGAACAAATGTGTCATTATATTATAGTGTGTGCACGCAAAGAGACGTATCTAAGTTGCAAAATAGGAACAAGAGAATATTAGAGTAGATTTTCTTTTATACGTGTGAATTTGTGCACCTTTTTGGCGTTGAAAAGTGTTTGAGGAATAAGACATAAATTTGAGGAAATGTGAAATTGAAAGTGATTGGGAAAGCTAAGGAACAAAAGTCCTTTTATGTTTCATCTTGATCAGTACTCTTTCATTCTTAATCATATGTCGGGGTTCATGCTCTAAGTATGAAATCACTTTTATTAGGAAGCACTTTACCTCCGAAATGATTCTTTGCCTCATCCTGAGATAAGAGGGAAGATCGATTTGACTCGAATCTTAAACCTGATATTGAATCCTAGCTGGTTAATGATGCAATGGAGGAAACTTTTTCTTTTTTCATTAATGCTGGCCCAGTCGAGGCTCGTCCGTACTCAATCCTGATAGGCAAAACCTTCGATTTACCCCAACCCCAACTCTCAACTGCCTTTCCCAGTCCGTGGAAGCCCTCCGAGGGCCCAACACTCTTTCTCTAATGTGAGGTTTTCCCGCATAAATCTTATAAATTTAATCAAGTACAAATATAGAGAACAAAACCAAAAAAAGAACTTCATCTTCTTTGAGAATACCCCACTTCATATTCCAGTCATAAAAATAAAAAAACCTTTTATTACTAAGTGCTTTACTTTCAATAGTGGTTGTACTCATTGTGAATTTGAATTAAGTTGATTCATAAACTTCATATGCCAATGACCATGTTATTAACTTTTCTTTCTTTTTGTTATTTTGGTTTTTGTCTCATTTTTATTGGAATGTACATATTAATCATGATCTATCCCTTTCATCTCAGTTTTTTCTAGCTATGAGCATGTAATGAGTACCAAGAATAATGGGACATTAATTCATGGTGATGTTTTAACTTCAATACCACACAAGAGGGGTGATTTGTGGTGTTCAATTTTTCGCTTAAACTGATTAAGAAAGGACCTGGTTCTTCTAAGTGTTCCTTAACCTACTATTGCTGAAATAGTAAATGCTGAAAGTAAAGAACACAAGTATTTTATATGGAAAACACCTGGCTCAAAAGGTGAAAAAATCACGACCTACTTCTCAGTAGGATTTTTCCAAACTCTCCACTAAATCACTGAGCCAAAAACCGCATTTACAAAATACTTTTGTAAACCTAAGATTAACTCTAATCCCGTTATGGCAAACAGCCTCTAACTGTTGCGACAACTTCAAGTTAACTCTAACGTGAATACTCTGAGTACCTATTATAATTGCCTCTAGATAAAGTTGAAAGGTATAATATGAAAACACCAACAATAATTGAACTAGAATAAAAGACAGACACTTAGAGCTGGTTCTTCTATCTGGTTCATGTAGCTTCAAGTTTGCACACTTGAAAGAGTTGCCCAAATTTTGGGGGCCTAAGGCAATGGCATCACTGCCCAAAGCCTTAGAGCCACCCCTGCTCTGGAGGGCTTACAAACTAGATAGATGAGTGGATAGGAAATCTGTAAATATGGATACTAGTTTTAAGAGTGATGGGATCGGAAATAACAAAGCATCATGCGGAAGCAATCTTAACGACAACAATCAGACAACAAAGAAAAATAAACTTAAAGAGCATAATACTTTGATATAGGTTTGGTCAAGTGACCTACATATGATTTACTAATATAAAAGAGAAAAGAAACTTATGAGAGTATAAATTCTTCCTCATAAACCGAACTCTCGTAAGGACTAGATTGTGGATTCTATGTTATATTTTTTCTAGGAAGGAGAAATCCTCAATTTACAAAGGTCGCAAACTTTTCTCCAAGAAAGGGATCTATATTTTCCTTTTAGGAAAAGTAAAATCAATTATGGTAAACCTTTTTCCTTCCTTCACGAAAAATAAAATCTAAATATGAAATGTAAATCAGGACAAAATCTTAATGTCACGACCCAATTTTCCCTCCGTTGGGTTTCGTGATGGCACCCAGTCTTAAGGATTAGGTAAGCCTAATAATTGCGGAATAACAACAATAAATAATATCATCTAAAATTCTTCTGAAATGAATCCTTTATACAATGAACATCTTCCCAAACCCCGGTAGTACAAGTCATAAGCTCTATAGAGTTTCGCTACAATTTCTAAACACAATCGTATGAAAATAAGTACAACAGTGCAAAAATATAAAATAGGAAGGTGACTCCGTAGCCTGCGAACGCAGCAGCCAATTACCTTGAGTCTCCTCGCAAGAATCCGCAGAGCTACTAGCGAACAATACCTGGATCTGCACAAAAAAATGTGCAGAAGTGTAGTATGAGCACACCACAGTGGTGCCCAGTAAGTATCAAGACTAACCTTGGTGGAGTAGTGATGAGGAACAGTCAAGACGCCTACTGGTCTAATATACAGAACATGATATTTATATAGAGACTACGCGATACGGCTAACAATACAGTACTTAAAAACAAGGAAAGAAAACAGCAAGTACTCGGGGGAACACCATAAGGAAAACACGGAAAGATAAGCGAGAATACAACCAAAATCCGAAATTACAAATACAGTAAAGACAAGTCATAACTCAACAACTCCGATACTTTTCACCTTAAGTCTTAACCAGCAAGCATCAATCAAATAGTCAAACCTTTCAAGTGATAAAAATGTTTCGAAATATACTTCATTCAAATAAATGTTCCTTTCAAAAGGAGTTCTTTCAAAATAAATGCTTTTCGAATATAATCCTTTCAAATAAATAACCTTCGCATATCAGTCACCCTGTGACACCTCATCTCATAATCATACAATACGGGTCTCAATACCTAAACCCTAACACTTGGCATCCTGCGCCCTCATCACACCTCCGGATCATACTGACAACTCACGTGCCCCAAAAGAGTCATTCTCACATGGAAGGCAAATAACAAGGGTGTGCTTCTATACTCAGAAATCTCAAAGAGCCTCCTTCCCAATAAGGGTGATTAACCATGTGTATGTTTGTGCACATTGTCCTAACATAGTTCGTACCAACTAGTAAGTATAAGGGATAGAACGGACAGCACCTATAATGTTTACACAGGGATAGGATCAATGAAAATATCAGCTCAGAACGCAATGATTTTAACAGGGGATCTCCCAAGATATCGTCCCGTAGTCCCAAACGTAATGTGCAAAGGATCTCCCGGGATATCGTCCCGTAGTCTCAAAGTAAATATCCAGTACAGGGGAATCTCCTGGGTGCAGTCCCGTAGTCCCAAAAGTAAACGTGCAGGGGGATCTCCCGGAATACCGATCCGTAGTCCCAAAGTAAATATGTAGGGGGGATCTCCCGGGATATCGTCCCGTAGTCCCAAAGTAAATACGCAGCGTAACCAACAGAACAACAGTCACAGTACAAATGAAAGCTCGTACATCACCACGATACATATAGAAACAACAATGACAATAATACAAGGTAAAACAAGTAAATCAACTTAAGGACTGTAAATCACAAGGAAGCGGTAGAACCAGCTCGCAAGGAATAACCACGGAAAAGAATGTTGGCATAAAGGGAACAGTTCAACACGGGAAGACTAACATATAGCGACAATCCCACAATATATAAGTCAATAACAAGGAAATCAACGCGAGTCAAGTAGTCCCAAATAAGGGTAGTCAACAAAGATATAGGTTATCTAACTTCTTTTAAGGTTGGACAATTTAGCTTCACTTAAGACTAAGCAAAATTTCAGAAAGGATAATAATGATTCTCAAATAAGACAAACAACTATGAAAAGATAGCATGACAATAGGAGAGGCGAAATTCTTCAATTAAATAAAATAGGAGTCAGTTAAGCAATAAGAGTGAATCATGAAGCAATTATTTCCAATTAAGTATGTAGATGTAGAAAACTAGTAAATAGGAAAACTTAAGTCATGTCAAGAACACATTCATACATAGTGAAATATAAATGACCTAAGAACTCTANATGAGAAATAAAAATGAATTATTCACCAAAATGGTAATTTTGGGAATAATTATTGAATTTTGTAGTATTAAAATAGACAATAAATTGGTTTTAAAAAATCTTTTTTTTTTAAAAAAAAAACTTGGAAAAATACCAAAACACTTGGGTATGCTCATATATGCATATATATGTCATTTTGAAGGTATTTTGAGTATATAAAAAAAAATACCTAAGGAAAAATTGGGTATCAACAGCTGCCCCTCTTTACCCTGGAAGGATGAAAGAGTTGTCGGGTAAAGACATGATAGCCAATTTTGACCGAGAGTAGCCGATTTGCAAAGAATTTTTTGACCGAGCTCTGGTCCCTAAGCTGCCTACATATCCCTGGTCTTATAGGAATCAGGCCATATGTAGTTCAGGATCCATTGACGAAATATGCCGATGGAGATTTTAAAGGCGGACGCGATGTTTATGTTGAGAAAAGCGGTTTGAAATATGATAGGCTGCGGGGTAACCCGGAGCGGGGATCGCTCCTGCTGAGATGGCCGTTGCTAGTAAGTNAATGCACTTCTCGAGTGAAAGATCTCCGGGCGGCTCAAATCTAACCAAATTAACTTCAAAGCACATATGAAACACATAAGAAACTATTCCGGATCATAAAGTCTCAATCTTTAATAAAATCCAAAAATTGGTCCAAAAGTCGACCCTCGGGCCCGCACCTCGGAACCCAACAAATTTTATGAAAACCGAATACCCATTCCGATACGAGTTCAACCATACAAAATTTATTAAATTCCGATACCATTTGGTCCCTCAAATCACGATTTTTCATTTTAGAAATTTTCTTCAAAAACCAACTCCTTCCCCCACCCAAAACACAATTTAAATGATAAAAATGAAGATAAAATCATGGAATATGTTAGATTCTAGGTGAAGAACACTTACCCTTTCGATTTGCTTGAAAAACCCCAAAAGAAGCTCCTAAATCCGAAGTTTAAAACTCAAAATATGAAGAAAATGGCTAACCCTCGATATAAAAGGATTCTGCCAGGACTTCCACATCTGCGGTCAAGAAACCGCATCTACGGGACCGCATTTGCGAGAAAGACTCCGCATCTACGAACTTTGGCTACTTCGCCTAGGACCGCATCTGCGGAAATTAACTGCACCAGCGGCACCGCAGGAGCAAAAACTGGAGCCGCAGAAGCGAGAAATTACCCAGGCCTGCATGACCGCAGAAGCGGCCGGGCTCACGCATAAGTGGAGCCGCACCTACGCTCCAAGGTCGCAGGTGCGAAAACACCAGAACCAGACCTGTTTAGAACTATGCGAAACATCCGAACCTCGTCCGAAACATACCCGAGGCCCCCGGGACCCCGTCTAATCACACAAACAAGTTCTACAACCTAAAACGGACTCGCTCAAGGTCCCAAATCATATCAAACAACGCCGGAAATACACATCGCGCCAAGAATCAAACTATGAACTTCGAATTCTTCCAACTTTGAAAACTCGAGCCGAAACCGATCAAATCAACTCGGAATGATGCCAAATTTTGCAGACAAGTCGAAACTGACATAACGGAACTGCTCCAACTCTCAAAATTGCATTCTGACCCCGATATCACAAAAGTGACGGGTCAAGCTTTTCCATTTTCCAAACTTCAACTTTTTCCAATTTTCGCCGAAACGCCTCAATTTACCCTACGGACCTCCAAATCTTAATCCGGACGCGCGCCTAAGTCCAAAATCACCATACGAAGCTGTTGAGATCACCTAAAATCCATTTCGGAGCCGTTTACTCAAAAGTCCAATTCCGGTCAAATTCTCACCGCTCAAGCTTCCAAAACTAGAATCCTTCTTCCAATTCGACTCCGAATCATCTGTTAACTGAATTAAACCATGCAGGCAAGTCGATACACATAATGTGACGCTGTTCCAAACATTACGCTGCTGACGGAGCTTAAATTCTCAAAACGACCGGCCGGGTCGTTACATCCTCCCCCTCTTAAAACCAACGTTCGTCCTCGAACGTGCCAAGATTCACCTCGAAGTCCTCAAATCATTGAATGCACACTTCCAGCATACACCCGAGGGTGATCCCACGTCACCCCAATCCACATAAATCTGACGACACCATCTCAACTAAAATTTAGCCTTTCTAACAATACCAATAAGCCTTAGGGCCAGAATTCTCATCTCCCATTTATTTCCAAGAGACCCGATTCTAAATCCATATCCGGTATCAGATTCAACTAGATGCAACCACTCATGCCCACACCCAGAGAGTACAACCACACGACATACACACCACACATAGGCCTATAATAACATTCCTGATCACAATACTTGCCCAAAATCAAATCCTGCACCGGCCATAAGCCTCATGTTTGATAGGAACTCGTTTCAAACCTCCACAACACTGCCGATGATACAATAACCACGAAAACCACATAACTAACACCCGAATCGCCAAATCATAACTAATACCAATGGGCACACACCCCACAAGCTAAAACTCAAGAAGCACAAAACGAAAATGACTGAATATGGAAAGGGAAACACATAAAGGAACTATCAAACAAGTCCGTCAAGCACAAATTTTTCTATCAAAATTAATTTACAAAACAATCTAACAAAGAAAGAATTAAAGCGTATAAAAGAATCTCAAGGATCTCATACTGATATAACTCCCACCACGGTACACAGACCGGTCTCAAAACATCAAATCACATGAAATAACGAGGGTCCCGCCCTCAACTCTGAATCACAAGTAGGGTAACATCAAATCAGTTGGAAACTCTCACTAGATCAATTTTGTCAACAAAAATTACAACACGTACTGGCTCCCACACCGGTGGAGCATAAAATCACGGCTCGTAGCCAAAAATACTCATAAATCACATCAAGCTTACCGATGAGGACAACATGAATTTACCACTAGTCTCATAAATCTCAACAAGGACTAGAAATAGATGATAGGCACGACTATCACTCATAGAACCTCCCAACAGGGTAATCACATAAACAGAGTGCAAATCATGAAACACACCCATAAGTGGAGCAACAGATAGGGGAACTTACCCCGATAAGCAGAATTGAAATGAAATACGGATGGTGCTCCTCCATAACAAACCGAAAGAATACCTGAATGACATAATCTAGCGCATCGGCCTCAAGCCTACCATGTGGAACACATCAACAGGCCGGGCTTCCCCCTCTTGGGCGCCCTCTACACACCTGAATATCTCGCTGTGGAACATCAGCCCGAAGTCTGGGACAATCTCTCACCATATGGCTAATATCTCCACACTTGAAGCAACCCCTCTACTGACGTGGCTGTGGGAACTGTGCGGTACGGGTACTCTGAGACCCATGAATACCTGAATCACTGAGTGAAGCCTGAAGCGCAAACTGAACCGGCTGACCACTAAACCTCTACTATGTCGCACCCTACCTCCAAAATAAGGACCAGCAGATCTCTCCGGTCTACGAGGCCTCCTTGCCTCCCTTTACTCTCTCTCTCTCCTGATCTCGTCTCCCCTCTCTCTCATGGTCTCGCCTGACCTCTCTCTCGAGCCAGCATGCCCTCCACCCTCCTAGCAGTACTTATGGTCTGCTGATACGAAATATCTATCTCCAACTCTCAGCCATTCTAGTCCTGATGCTGGGATGGAGTCCCTCAATAAATCGGCAGACCCTCTCCCGAGAAACCAAGGTCGGCGCTTGTTTGGCCAATCACTGAATCTGATGGCGTACTCTGATGCTGACATAGTGCCCTGGGGCAGCTGCTCAAACTTCGCGCGCCATGCATCCCGAAGGGACTGAGGTACGAACTCTCTCCAGAAAGCCCTGCACTCTCTGAAGCCGAACCACTGAATGTGTGAGGGTCACTCTTTCTTGGACCTTGCAAATCTAAGTTGCTCTTCCTCGGATGCTGTTGCCCTGACCATGGGCTGAACTGGAACCACAAATTGTGTCGCCATGATGCCTGGAACCTGACCAACAGAAAATCACTACTCTGAGTGTGGTCTAGCTGCAACACGTACCCCTCGTCGGCCTCTGCCTCTGTCTCTAGCGATTACCTGCTCCGGAAGCAGCGTCATCGATAATCGCAGCTCGTGTCCTCACCGTCGGTGAGACAATGGAAGGATAAAAGTTCATACTCCAAGATCAATAAGCTCGCACGATAAGAGTGAAGGAAGTGAGATTGTCCTAATAGTTCCATAGCCTCTCGAAGATAAGTACAGACGTCTCCGTACTGATCCGCAAGACTCTACTAAACTCGCTTATGACTCGTAGCACCTATGAACCTAGAGCTCTGATACCAACTTGTCACGACCCAATTTCTCCTCCGTTGGGTTTCGTGATGGCACCTAGTCTTAAGGACTAGGTAAGCCTAATAATTGTGGAATAACAACAATAAATAATATCATCTAAAATTCTTCTGAAATGAATCCTTTATACAATGAACATCTTCCCAAAACCCGGTAGTACAAGTCATAAGCTCTACAAAGTTTTGCTACAATTTCTAAACAAAACCGTATGGAAATAAGTACAGCAGTGTAAATATAAAACAGGAAGGTGACTCCACAGCCTGCAAACGCAGTAGCAGGACTACCTTGAGTCTCCTCGGCAAGAATCCGCACAACTACTAGCGAACAATACCTGGATCTGTACAAAAAAATATGTAGAAGTGTAGTATGAGCACACCACAATGGTGCCCAGTAAGTATCAAGACTAACCTCAGTGGAGTAGTGACGAGGAACAATCAAGACACCTACTGGCCTAATATACAGAACATGATATTTATATAGAGACTACGCGATACGGCTAACAATACAGTAATTAAAAATAAGGAAAGAAAACAGCAAGTACTTAGGGGAACACCATAAGGAAAACATGGAAAGGTAAGCGAGAATACAACCCAAATCCGACATCACAAATACAGTAAAGACAAGTCATAACTCAACAACTCTGATAGTTTTCACCTTATGCCTTGCTACTAAGCATCAATCAATAGTCAAACCATTCAATTGATAAAAATGTTTTGAAATATACTTCATTCAAATAAATGTTCCTTTCAAAAGGAGTTCTTTCAAAATAAATGCTTTTCGAATATAATCCTTTCAAATAGATAACCTTCGCATATCTGTCACCCCGTGACACCTCATCTCATAATCATACAATACGGGTCTCAATACCTGAACCCTAACACTTGGCATCCTGTGCCCTCATCACACCTCTTGATCATACTGACAACTCACGTGCCCCCAAAAGAGTCATTCTCACATGGAAGGCAAATAACAAGGGTGTGCGTCTATACTCAGAAATCTCAAAGAGCCTCCTACCGGATATGGGTGAATAACCATGTGTATGCTTGTGCAAGTGTCCTAACATAGTTCGTACTAACTACTAAGTATAAGGATTAGAACGGACATCACCTATAATGTTTACACAGGGATAGGATCAATGAAAACATCAGCTCAGAACGCAATGATTTTAACAGGGGATCTCCCAGGATATCGTCCCGTAGTCCCAAATGTAATGTGCAAAGGATCTCCCGGGATATCGTCCCAAAGTAAACATCCAGTACAGGGGAATCTCCCGGGTGCAGTCGCGTAGTCCCAAAAGTAAACGTGCAGGGGGATCTCTCGGAATACCGATCCGTAGTCCCAAAGTAAACATGCAGGGGGATCTCCCGGGATATCGTCCCGTAGTCCCAAAGTAAATACGCAGCGCAACCAACAGAATAACAATCACAGTACAACAGAAAGCTCGTACATCACCATGATACATATAGCAACAACAATGACAATAATACAAGGTAAGACAAGTAAATCAACTTAAGGACTGTAAATCAAAAGGAAGCGGTAGAACCAGCTCGCAAGGAATCGCAGAAAAGAATGCTGGCATAAAGGGAACAGTTCAACACGGGAAGACTAACATATAGCGACGATCCCACAATATATAAGTCAATAACAAGGAAATCAGCGCGAGTCAAGTAGTCCCAAATAAGGGTAGTCTACAAAGATATATGTTATCTAACTTCTTTTAAGGTTGGAATATTTCGAGGATATTCGATAATTCAATTAAGAAAAGATGATCTTTAGCTTCACTTATGACTAAGCAAAATTTCAGAAAGGATAATAATGATTCTCAAATAAGACAAACAACTATGAAAAGATAGCATGACAATAGGAGAGGCGAAATTCTTCAATTAAATAAAATAGGAGTCAGTTAAGCAATAAGAGTGAATCATGAAGCAATTATTTCCAATTAAGCATGTAGATGTGAAACTAGTGAATAGGAAACTCAGTCATGTCAAGAACACATTCACACATAGTGAATATAAGGACCTAAGAACTCTAAAAGACCAATTTTTCACAGATAAGTCCGAGCACGCACTCGTCACCTCGCGTACACGAACTACAATCAACATAGAAGACTCAAATCCTAAGGGGAAGTCCCCCACACAAGGTTAGGCAAGATACTTACCTCAAAGACGACACACCGATACTCTAAAATGCACTTCTCGAGTGAAAGATCTCCGGGCGGCTCAAATCTAACCAAATTAACTTCAAAGCACATATGAAACACATAAGAAACTATTCCGGATCGTAAGGTCTCAATCTTTAATAAAATCCAAAAATCAGTCCAAAAGTCGACCCTTGAGCCCACACCTCGAAACCCAACAAATTTTACAATAACCGAATTCCCATTCCGATACGAGTTCAACCATACAAAATTTATCAAATTCTGATACCATTTGGTCCCTCAAATCACGATTTTTCATTTTACAAATTTTCTTCAAAAACGAACTCCTTCCCCAACCCAAAACACAATTTAAATGATAAAAATGAAGATAAAATCATGGAATATGTTAGATTCTAGGTGAAGAACACTTACCCAATCGATTTGCTTGAAAAACCCCAAAAGAAGCTCCTAAATCCAAAGTTTAAAACTCAAAATATGAAGAAAATGGCTAACCCTCGATATAAAAGGATTCTGCTAGGACTTCCACATCTGCGGTCAAGAAACCGCATTTGCGGGACCGCATTTGCGAGAAAGAGTCCTCATCTGTGAAGTTTTGCTACTTGACCTGGGACCGCATCTGCGAAAATTAGCCGCACCAGCGGCACCGCAGGAGCGAAAAGTGGAGCCACAGAAGCAAGAAATTACCAAGTCCTGCATGACCGCAGAAGCGGCCGGCTCACGTAGAAGCGGAGCCGCACCTGCGCTCCAAGGTCGCAGGTGCGAAAACACCAGAACCATTCATGTTTAGAACTATGCAAAACATCCGCCTGAAGAATCAATAAGTGATAACTTCTTTGAAGGTATGCTTCTCTCTCGGCGCAGGTAACTAACGTGCGCCAACCATGGGGAGGAGAGCTCGTATACCATCTCAGAAGGCTCTAATGGCAATGTCAACATCGATGCAAGGGAGAAATAATGGAGGAAAAAGTGCGAGCACTAGAATAGAACTGGGAAACAACATATCTGAGTTGGAAACCAATGAAATAATAACTAATAAGGCGAGGGAGGAGAAATTACAACAGAAACAAGCTATGAAACAATGGAATGAAGTAATTCAAGCAACATCGAGCTATGAGAAATCAAATCAATCGAGTAGTGGCACGAAATTGTGGGCAGATGAGGTGAAGGAGGAACTAGGGTTACCGCAGCAGAAGATTTCAATTTGGGATGACTTCGACATTGCAAAAATCTCTATTGCAGGACTTAAGCTGGAGTATGTTCCCCGTAAATTGCATGGTGAGTCTCCTATGAGTACAATTGAATTGGAAGATATCTCTAGTGAACTTGAGTACTGGAAAAATGCAATAATGTGTTATGTACTAGGTGCATACCCCCCATTTATTGTGATTAAGGGCTACATACAGAGAATCTGGGCTAAACAAGGGATAAACAAGATTGCAATGCTTAAAAATGAAGTTATTCTAGTAAGGTTTGAAACTGAGATTGGGAAAACTGAAGTTCTTAATGGTGGAATATATCATTTTGATAACAAACCGTTTATTGTAAAGGCATGGACCCAAATATGGAGTTTACGAGGGAGGAGCTACTCTCAGTTCCAATTTGGGTAAAGTTTCCAGGCCTTGATTTTAAATACTGGAGCCCTAAAGGTTTGAGTAAAATAGGCAGCCTAGTAGGAAATCCATTGATGGTTGATCAAAACACACAAAATAAAGTTGGTTTGCAGTTTGCTAGACTCTTGGTAGAAGTGGAAATGGATGCTATATTGCTAGACAAAGTATTTTTAGGAATGAAAAAGGGCAGCTGATTGAACAAAAGGTGGCTTTTAATTGGAAACCTACGTTATGTAAGTTTTGTCAGGCTTATGGACATGCAGAGGAGAATTGCGGGAAGAAGAAAGCACCTAAACCTGCTGGTCAGAAGGAGAAAGAGGAAAAGCAGGAGAACAGGCAGTAGAATAAACAAACAGAGGAAACAGAGGATAAGTTGATGCAGAACAATGGCCAACAACAAGTTGGAAACAAGGAAACAACACCAAATGTTGCTCGGATAACGCCATCAAGAGTGAGCAAAAGCACTCAAAAACAAGGCCAGCAGATTATGAGGACAAACACATTTGCAATGCTGAACAAGTAGGGTTAATTTGTCTGTTGAAAATAAAAATAAAGGAAGAAAAAATGGACCAAGTGGTCCAAAAAATGTTTGGGGATGGCAGTATACTATGAACTTGGAATCTCATTATAATGGTAGGGTTCTGATTATATGGAGGCGAGATTATTCCAAGTGAGACCTGTGCAAGTAACTGCTCAAATGTTAACATGTGAGGTGCAATTCAATCCTCAGCAATTGACCTTTATGTTATCAGTGATCTATGCTTTTAATACTAAGGAGTATAGGAAGAGTTTATGGGAGAATATCATGGAGCAATGTAAGTTGTGCACAAAATCATGAATGCTTGTGGGTGATTGTAACTCTGTGCTAAGAGAGGATGACAGAATAGGGGGCGACCCTGTTACATGGGCAGAAATAGTAGATTTCCATAATTGTGTTGGCACTTATGGACTAATAGAAATGCCCCACTTAGGGAATCATTATACATGGAATAATAAACATGCTGACCAGAGGATCTTCTCAAAGATAGACTGGGTGTTTATAAATGGGGATTGGCTTGAGGATATGCCTCCTTGTAGAGTAAGATATTTTCCTGAGGGTATTAGTGATCACTGTCCAGCAAAGATATCACTACCAGCAGAGAAACACAGAGTTAAGAGATCATTCCAGTACTGCAATGTATGGGCTCAACACCTACTCTTTTTAGAGAGGGTAAAAGCAAGATGGGAAGTGCAAATTCAGGGATGCAAAATGTTGCAGGTAGTCAAGAAGATGAAAATGATGAAAAGAGGATTTAAGCAACTAAATTCTCAATACTTCAGAAACGTAGTGGTAGAAGCAAATGAAGACAGGCAACATCTTAAAAAAGCTCAAGAGAAGCTACAGGGTTGCCCTATGAATACTGAATTTCAACAACAGGAGAGAAAAGCATACAAGAAATTTAGGGAGTTTCCTATTTGGTAGAACCATATCTCCAACAGCAAAGCAAGGCAAATTGGATAAGGTTAGTAGATGATAACACGAAATACTTTCATTCAGTAATCAAGCACAAGTGGTTGAAGCAGGCAACAACTCAACTAAAAAATGAATAGGGATATTGGCAAAGTGAACCAGATGCAATTGCAAAAAAAATTTGTGGATTACTACGAAGAGTTATAGGGGCAAAATTCTCCAACTAGAGTTAAAGCAAGAGAAGGACTCATAAAAATGGGACCAGTGCTTACCATAGAGAATCTGGTAGAACTGCTAAAATCATATAATGCTAAGGAAGTTAAGGAAGCAATATTTCAGATTGACAGTAGTAAGCCCGGGGCCAGATGGTTTTGGAAGTGGCATTTTTAAGGCAGCGTGGAGTATAGTAGCAGATGATATCGCAGCTGCAACATTAGAATTCTTTCATAATGGGAAGTTACTGAAACAACTGAACTCAACCAACATAGCATTGATACCAAAGGTGGAGGTCCCAGAATATGCAAGTCAGTACATGCCCGTTTCTTGTTGCAATGTAATGTATAAAGGCATATCAAAGATGTTATGTAGCAGAACTAAACATGCAATTAACCAGCTAGTAGCAAACAATCAGGCTGCATTTATTCCAGCCAGATCCATGATGAACAATGTTCTTATATGCCATGACCTATTGAGGCACTACAGTAGGAAAACTTCTGCTAGATGTTTAATGAAGCTAGATTTGAGAAAAGCTTATGATATGGTGGATTGGAAGTTCTTGGAGAAAGTACTCAAAGGCTATGGGTTCCCTGAGAGGTTTATACAACTGATCATGACTTGTGTGACATCAACAAAGTTTTCCATTAAGATCAATGGTGAAGGCCATGGATATTTTGAAGGAAGAAGGGGGCTTAGGCAGGGAGATCCCATGTCTCCTCTATTATTTGTTTTAGTGATGGATTACTTATCCAGAACTTCAAAGTTCATGAGTGGTTTACCTGACTTCCAGTTTCATCCTATGTGTAAACAACTGAAACTAACTCATTTGATCTTTGCAAATGATCTTATGATCTTCTGCAAAGATAACATTGCTTCAGTAACAATAGTCATGGAAGCACTATCTTACTTCAGCAAAGCATCTAGCCTGATTGTAAACTTAGAGAAGTCAAATATTTTTATAGCAGGGGTTGATGAGGTGACTAAGGAGCAGTTGTTAACTAGGACAGGATTCACACAAGGTACATTTCCAATAAGATACCTTGGGGTGCCTCTGTCATCCAAGAAATGGAGAAAATTGGAATGCTATTAATTGGTGGATAAAGTAACAAGTAGGATTAAAACTACATATGCCAAGCAACTGTCTTATTCAGGAAGGCTTCAAATAATCAACTCAGTGTTATTCTCCATCCATAATTTCTGGAGGGCAGTTTTCATACTACCCCAGAGTGTGGTAAAGGAAGTTGATAAAATTTGCAGAGAATATCTATGGGGGAGTTCAGAGGAAAAGAAAAAAGTTTCCCTTGTGTCTTGGGAAAAAATATGCTTCCCAAAGAAATATGGAGGGTTGAATGTGAAAGAAAGCAGACTTTGGAATGTAGCATCTGTTGGAAAATTATTATGGCAACTAGTTGATAAACAAGACTCCTTGTGGGTGAAGTGGGTTCATGGGATCTATATGAAGACCAATACAAATATTTGAAACTATAAGACACCTTTGGATAGTAATTGGTACTGGAGGAAACTCAACTCCTTAAAGGATGAAATGAAGGCATGGTATGAATGAGACCATTATACTCTAACATCTTGTGTAGTATACTCAATACTAGAAGTTATACAGCTCTACTGGAAGATATGCATAGATTGAACAAGAAGACTTAATATGGAGTGCATCTGCACAACCAAAGCATAGGTTCTTTATGTGGTTAGGAGCACAAGGCAGACTATTAATAAAGGATAGGCTTCGAAAACTGCATATCCAAGTTGAAGATGGAAGCTGTTGTTTATGTGATGCAATCATTTGTTTGTTGCATGTAGCTGGATCATAGTACTCAGAGGAGCAGTTATAGTTTGGGCTAGTGTTCAAATACAGGAGGAAGATATTAGGAAAACTTTGGAGAAAATAAAGAGGAAGAATTGGAAGCAGACCAAGAAAAAAATATTAGCAGCAATATTTGGATCAATGTTCTACCATACATGGAGGGCTAGAAACTGGGGAATGTTCAAAGGTGTCAGTGTAAATATAGAGAATGTAGTAAGACAGATTAAGCAATATGTTATAGAAAGAATAGATACAAAAGGTAGATCAAAAAAGGTTCATACATGTAGAGAATTTCTGCAAAGGATCACTGTATAATTGTAATAGTATTTTTCTAGAGATTTAGTTTCTATAGCACCCTTCCTAGAAGGTGGTTGTGGTATTAAGTGCTCTTTAGGTGTAATGATTTTGTTATAAATGGTAATTCACAATTGTTACCAAAAATAAAATTCACTTAAAATCTGAATGTGACGACCCGTGCCAGTCGTCTTATGAGTTACCGCTCCGTTTTCCCCATTTCTGCTTCTATTTTCTTTGTTTGTCGGTTCTATAGATGATTGGGTTGGTTGGCTCGAGTTCGGAAAGGTTTTGAGAAGGTTTGAGACACTTAGTCTCTTTTAAGAAAGCTTAAGTTGGAAAAGTCAACCGGATGTTAACTTATGTGTTAGAGGGCTCGGATGTGAGTTCCGATGGTTCAGATAGCTTCGGGAGATGATTTGGGACTTAGGAGCGTGATCGGAATGTGTTTTGGAGGTCCGGAGTAGATTTAGGCTTGAATTGGCGAAAATGAGTTTTTGGCGTTTTCCGGTTGATGGGTGAGATTTTGATATAGGAGTCGGAATGGAATTCCGGAAGTTGCAGTAGCTTCGTTATGTCATTTGGGATGTGTGTGCAAAATTTCAGGTCATTCGGACGTGGTTTGGTATACTTTTTGATCAAAAGGGGAATGCGGAAGATTTTAGAACCTTAGGCTTGAATTCGATGTGTTTGGTTGTTTGGATATTGTTTGAGGTGTTTTGAAGGTTGGTACAAGTTTGAATGGTAGTATAAGGCTTGTTTGTGCTTTTGGTTGAGGTCCCGCGGGTCTCGGGGTGATTTCGGGTGGTTGATGGAAAGAATGGAAACTGGATTGGCAGTTGAAGTTGTAGTCTGCTGTCATAACCGCACCTGCGGCTGGGGGACCGCAGGTGCGGGCTTGCAGAAGCGCAGAGGGAGCCGCAGATTCGGCCAAGTGGAAGGCAGGCTGGGACCGCAGGAGCGATCGAGGAGGCACACCTGCGATGGCGCAGGTGCGATATTTCAACCGCAGATGCGGAAATGGTCGAGTAAGTGATAACCGCAGGTGCGGCGCTTGGGACCGCAGAAGCGGTCATGCAGGTGCGACCTCTGGACCGCAGGTGCGAAAAGCCTGGGTCAGAATGTTTATATTTCTTCCTTCGCGATTTTCAGAGGGTTTCACCATTTTTAAACACGAATTTTGGAGCTTTGGGCGATTTTGGAGAGGGAATTCAAGGAGACTTCATTGAGGTAAGGTCTTGAACTATGAAAACTCGTTTCTATGGTATTAATTCACGGATTAGAGCTGTAATTAAGGTAAGAATTTGAGAAACTACGGCTTGGAAACTTAGGCCTTTGATTGAGAATTTGAAGGACCATTTGTGGACGGATTTTGGAACTTTTGATATGTATGAACTCGTGGGGACATAAGGAATCTAATTATGTAAAATTTATCGAATTCCGAGACGTGGGCCTGGGGGTCGGGTTTTGAAAATTTCGGGATTTCGTTATTTTTCGATTGTTTTCGAGTGGGTTTTGTCCCTTTAGCACAATTTGATGGTTACGTTCTGATTTTGGTAGATTCGGAGCATCTGGAGGCCGATTCCAGGGCCAAAGGCATCGCGAAATAGAGTTTGGGCCGGATTGAGGTGATTAATGATTTTAAATATTGTTATGAGGGTATGAAACCCCGGATTACTCAGCGTTAGGCTATGTTGAGGTGACGTACACGCTAGATGACGAGCATAGGTTCGTGCACCGTTGGGGATTGTGACTTGGTCCATCCCGAATGACTGTTTTACTGCGTATTTGATTGCAAATGGTCTGATAGTATTATGTTTTGGGCTAAATGCCATATTTGGGCTTCATGCCAATTGTTTGGACCCTTAGGGGATATTTACTGCTATTTTCCTCACTGTTTTGACTTTATACTTGCACTCAGTCATACTATATGTTACTGTTTTCATAACTCAGCCATGTTTACCCTATTTTAAACACCTGAAATGATATTTTTAAAAGATATTTCTGAGCTGAGCATAATGTTTTACTGTTGACCGAGTGGCTTATGAGATTCTGACTGAGTAAGGCCAAGGGCCTGTGTTGTGAGGATACTTTTGGGTCGGGCTGCACGCCGCAGCGTTGATACACTTATTATGATTATGAGGCCGAGGGCCTGAGATTTGTACGCCACGAGGTGGCTTGTTGATATGAGGCTGAGAGCCTAGTGATTACGCCACGAGATGGCTTGATATTGAGCTTGGGCCGTAAGGGGCCCTTCCCGGAGTCTGTACACCCCCAATGAGCGCGGGTACCTATTGTGATATGAGATATAGCCCGAGGGGCTGGTATTGTTCTATGTTATTGCCCGAGGGGCTGATTCGGTTATTATTGTGCCCGAGGGGCAGTTCTTATGTGTTTACCTTTTCTAGCTGCTTTAATTGTTTAACTGCTTAAAAGGGTGTTTTATGAGATTTCACTGTTTAGTTGTGTTTACTGATTTTGTTCTGCCTCTTATAGCTTATTGTTGTGTTTAACGTGATTTTATATCGCTCAGACTTCATTTATTGTTATTACTCACTGAGTTGGAGTACTCACTTTACTCCCTACACCCCTGTGTGCAGATTCGGGCGATACAGGTCCTGCTAGATAGGGTTGAGAGCTGTCGAGTAGATTTTCGGAGATTCACTAGGTAGCTGCCCGGCGATTCGCAGCCTAGTGTATTCTCCCTCTATGTTATTTCCTTCTGTTTCAGTTATATAGTAGTGGAGTAGACTTTCAGACTTGTAGTATTTTAGATGCTCATGGATGGTGACACCCCGATGTCGAGCTGTGTTGGTTTTAATTTCGCAATTCGTACTGTTCGCTGTTTATTTATTATTTTAATTGCTTAAAGTGAATTGGAAGTGTGTCGGCTTGCCTTGTCTTAACGAGAGGCGCCATCACGACCGGGTCCGGGTTTAGGGTTGTGACAAGTTGGTATTAGATCCTAGGTTACATAGGTCTCACGAGTCATGAGCAGGTTTAATAGAGTCTCGCGGATCGGTACGGAGACGTCTGTATTTATCCTCGAGAGGCTGTAGAACCTTTAGGAAAATTCCATATTCTTGAAGTTCTTGTCGTGCGAGTCTGTTGATCCGAGTACTAAACTTCTGTTATCCTATTCTCTCTCAGATGGTGAGGACACGAGCAACCTGTCAGGATGGACGACCACCAGTACCACCAGTTGGATCCACTAGAGGCCGAGGACGCGGTCGAGGCTATGGTAGGGGCAGAGGTGCAGCCCGCACAGCAGCTAGGGCAGCACCTGCATATCCACCAGCCGCCCAGTTCAGGAGCAGGTCCCAGTTGTGGACACTCCAGCAGCACCAGCTCAGGCACCAATTGTGCCCATTGTGATTCCGGGTCTTCAGGAGACTTTGGCCCAGTTTTTGACAGTATGTACGAGTCTTGCTCAGGCGGTCGCGGTCTCTGTGGCTGGAGACTCGAGGGGATCTATTTTTGTTGTTATGGTAGACTTCGATGTTATTTTGGGCATGGATTCGTTATCTCCGTGCCGGCCTATTCTGGACTGTTATGCCAAGACAGTGACATTAGCTATGCCGGGTGTGCCATGGATTGAGTGGCGAGGTTCAACCGATTATGTTCCCAGCAGGGTGATTTCTTTCTTGAAGGCCCAACGTATGGTTATGAAAGGTTGTCTTTCATATCTAGCATTTGTGAGGAATGTCAGTGCAGAGACTCCCAGTATTGATTCTATTCTAGTTGTGAGGGATTTCCCCGATGTGTTTCCTGCAGACCTGCTGGGCATGCCACCGGATAGGGATATTGATCTTCGTACTGATCTGGTGCCGGGCACTCAGCCCATTTCTGTTCCTCCGTATCGTAGGCGCCAGCGGAGTTGAAGGAGTTAAAGGAGCAGCTTCAGGAGCTCCTTGACAAGGGGTTCATTCGCCCTAGTGTGTCACCTTGGGGTGCGCCGGTTATTTTTGTGAAGAAGAAGGATGGCACGATGAGAATTTGCATTAATTACAGGCAGTTGAACAAGGTAACAATTAAGAACAAGTATCCTTTGCCTCGTATCGATGATTTGTTTGACCAGCTTCAGGGAGCGAGAGTGTTCTCCAAGATTTATCTCCGCTCAGGTTATCACCAGTTGAAGATCAGGGACTCAGATATTCTTAAGATATCTTTCAGGACCCGATATGGTCATTATGAGTTCTTGGTGATGTCTTTCGGGCTGACCAATGCCCCAGCAACGTTCATGCATTTGATGAACAGCGTGTTCCGGTCGTATCTCGACTCGTTTGCCATAGTCATCATTGATGATATTCTGGTATACTCGCGTAGTCAGCAGGAGCACACGAAGCATTTGAGAGTGGTGTTGCAGAGATTGAGAGAGGAGAAGCTTTATGCAAAGTTCTCCAAATGTGAGTTTTGGCTCAGTTCAGTGGCTTTCTTGGGGCACGAGGTGTCCAGCGAGGGTATTCAGGTTGATCCGAAGAAGATACAGGTGGTTCAGAGTTGGCCCAAACCGTCCTCAGCCACAGAGATTCGCAATTTTCTTGGTTTGGCGGGTTATTATCGCCGGTTTGTTCAGGAATTTTCATCTATTGCATCGCCCTTGACCAAGTTGACTCAGAAGGGTGTTTCATTTCAGTGGTCTGATGAGTGTGAGGAGAGCTTTCAGAAGCTCAAGACTGCCTTGACCACAACTCCAGTGTTAGTGTTGCCATCAGCTTCAGGTTCCTATGCCGTGTATTGTGATGCTTCGAGAGTTGGTATTGGGTGTGTTCTGATGCAGGAGGGTAGAGTTATTGCTTATGCTTCTCATCAGTTGAAGCCTCACGAGAAGAACTACCCTGTTCATGATTTGGAGTTGGCTGCCATTGTTCACGCGTTGAAGATTTGCGGGCATTATTTGTATGGTGTGTCTTGTGAGGTGTATACTGATCATCGTAGCCTTCAACACTTGTTCAAGAAAAAGGATCTCAATCTGAGGCAGCGGAGGTGGTTGGAGTTGCTTAAGGATTATGACATTACTATCTTGTATAATCCGGGGAAGGCCAATGTGGTGGCTGTCGACACCCCCTTTTTCTAAGGCAAAATCGGGTTTATGACATTTGGGAGGACAACTCAATTCCCTTGCGATAATTGGGTTTTGGAATTGGAGAGTCGCCACCTAATGATTATAGTGCATTAGGACACTTTAAGAAGGGTTTGAATTGAAGAAACCAGAGATTAGGGTAAGGGCCAGAAATTATTTCGAGGGGAAGGTGTTAGGCACCCCTCAAGATCCACTAGTGTGGTCCCGGCCATTTTACAATTGTGACTTTACAAGTAAGGCTCAAATAAGGATTTTCATATCATATTGCAATAAGTTGAAAACTTGTGAAGATAAGTAGAGAGGGCAGAATTTTATGAAAAGAAAGATTTAAAGAGTTTTACAAGAAAGGATGAAAAGCAAATAAAGGAAGAGGGGTCCTAGGTATATGATTGATATGGATCACGTCAATGCAATATCCAGCAATCACTCCTCAGAAGAGGGATGGCACGTGATATTAGCGCATCGGTCATCATCTCCATATTCTACCCTTCCCACCCCGTAAAGGTTATTTAAACGCATGATTGGTCACGAATGCTTATTGCGTGCTATTACCCGTCCCATCCTATAAGTCCTAGAGGGTATTTAGGACCACTATTCCTACAAGGTAAGGACTAGGCTAAACACCTAGGTTTAAAGGACAAAATGCTAGGCGACATTCATAACAAGTAGGACTACACATAAAGGGAACATACAAAAGCAAATAAGAGGCTCACAAATCCCTCCACAAGTAAACATGTAATTAGCACGTCTCAAACACATTTAAGGTCTTAAAAAAAAGATGAGAGTTTAAAAGCAGGGGTGCCAGAAAAAGATAAGTTTCAGTAAAAGCAGAAGGTTTAATCAAAACTGAATGACCCGAAGGGTTTGATTTTTCAGGAATACATCTAAAAACAGTTGAATAAGTAAAGGTAAGGGAACTGTTAAAACATCGTCTTGAAGAAAGCAGAGATTGGAAAATACAGTAGTTTAATTAGACCAGTATCAAAATAATGCGTTCCTGGGCAGAGAGATAACCCAGTAGTTTGAAAGCTTAATAGAGCAAGAATCGGAAAATTAGTGAGAGTATATAAATACGGGACTGGTTTCCAGGTAGAGAGATTTTCAGTAAAAGGGGAACTTCAGAGAGACGGATAAAAAAAACAGAGTTGGGAAAGTTTAAAAAAGGCTGAGTAGTCTGAAACTGGTAAAACAAGATCAATCAGTTTTTTTTTTAAATTATTATTAGCCTAAGGCTTTCCTAGGCGTCGTATGTATTGCCTATTTGAAAAGGTGAACATGCATATTAGTTCCAGTTTTAAAGAGAAGACGCAGATTTAGCCCAGACTTGTGTTATTAAATTAAACAAACTGGCGAGGCGTTCAACAATTGCAACTCAGATGAAATAAAATCCTAAGTAACATGATATCTAATGCACATAAAGATCCTAAAGCAGGGTCTCTAAATGCAGTAGTAATTTTATGACAGTTGTTTGTCGATTACTAACTGATTACAAAGTGAGTATGACAATCTGAAAGTAAAGAGCCTAAAACAGGATATCTAGATGTAAGATGCATGTCCTACGCATGGTTTCTAATGCACAAATAGGTAAGTAAAGCCCTATAGACATGTTCTCTACCCATTAATTAAACTAAATATGCATAATCCCACCCAATTTCACTATAGCCCCAATAAGTTGTTTACAAGTTATTACAAACCGTGATAGTTGAATTACATAATGAAAAATAAAATAAGAAGTTACTCTATAGGGAGCCTTCAACCAGGCCCAATCTTCCAGCCTCACTTCTTTCGAGTTTCACAGCCTTGGCCATGGTTTGGGTGCGGCAAAGCTCCCTAAGGGCCCAATGGGGTCCTCGGCCAATACCAGCACCCAAACACTACCAAAATGTTGAACAAGTGCAGTGTGGAATTACCAGCCTTGTGCATCAAAGTTCAATGGGTACTCAAAGGTACCCAAGACAATGCTTACACGAAGGGGGTAGAACCTAAACTCCAGGAGTAGTGAGAGTGTGTGATAGAGTTTTTAAAGAAATTGAGTTGAAAAACAGTTTAAAATGATCCATATAGAACCAGTTTTGAAAGAAAACAATGTGACAATTCTGACAACCTCAGAACCAAAATACCACATATAGTTTAGGGAAGTAAACACAAACAGGGAAAAAGGGGAATGGGGACAAATAGTTCACATGTAGGAACACAGACAACATTTCAGGACACTTAGACAGTCACACCAGGTTTCAACCAAAAGGACTCAGGATTACATGCTGACATTGTACTGGGGTTAGGGGGTAGGGGAGAACATGCATTAAGCAAATCAGTAGGCATGCTGGATTAAGAGAAGGATAGTCACATTAATGAACTAACACAGGGGCATGTTAGTTGCAATAAGAACAACAGAACCATTAAAAGCATAGAAGAAACAAAATAAAGTGCAGTATGTATAAAAACATATTGTTTTGGAAGCTGTAGATCAAATAGAGGGCATACCAGTCGAGGATGAGATAATATAGAGCAGTAGTGTGCAGGGAAGTGAGCAGTAGTATGCAGACCAAGCAAGTAGCAATGTATAGAGCAGTAGAATAGTAGAGCAGCCCCAAAATAACTCAGTCTTGGCTTTCAGCCGACTGAGTAATCAGTAGTCAACAGGGAAAGTGAGAGAGGATGTGTAGAAAACAAGAGAGAACATTGAGTAGGCTTATGTGTGTAAGAGAGAGTTCAGAACAATGAATTTTTTTCGTGTGTCTCTGCTAAAGAGAGGGTAGGGCAATTATAGTTTTGAAAATAAGTGGAAAATAAGGTAATACGTATAGAGTGATTACAATTATGGAAAGAGTACCTATTAGAATCAATTAAAGACTCGAATTTCCCTTAATTAGGGAGTCATAGCTCAAACGGTACAAACTGCATCAAATAAGGAAGATTTTTTGCAAGACTGATATTTTCTTACAGGAATAGCATGATGCATGTAATAGGGACTAAGTACAAAATAATTACAAGTAAGGAAAGTAAAATAAAAGTATATTGTACACATAAACAGACGGACTACAGACTGATTTTTGAAAAAATTGGTTCAGGAAGTCACGGACGAGATTGAAAATCACAAGGAATCCGCATCAAGTAAGGAAAGCATCTCACAAACAAGGAAGTGACTCAAATCAGTGGAAAACCTCCAAAGAAATCATATACAAAAATCAGGGATTCGAAGAGATGCACAGAATCAGCAGAACATTTAGTAAATAGAAAACAATTAGACATATTTAAACACAATAGGCACAAAACCAAAGAACCCTAAGTAAGAGAATCAGTGGAACGTTAGAACAAAATTAAAGCATAGAAATTGGGGAATAACCCAGAAGATCACACAAACAAGCAGAAATACAAACACAAACATATAGTACTAGAAAAAATCAGAAGATATAGTGATTTCGAAAGAGGTTCAGAAACCCTAGTTTTAAAAAGAAGAACAAAACGTTGAAAACTTGAGCAATCGTAAAGATCGAGTAGAGAGGAGTGTAAAACACAAAAGAGTAAGTTAAAAATCGTTAAAAAGACAGAGATTTAAGAGGTCTAGGTAGAAATTAGGGTTTCGTAAGAAACCAGTGAGAGGTAAGAAACCTGGCTGTGAAACTCGTTAATAATGGTGTTCGTAGCACCATCGGACCAAAACCCATCGGAGAATGGCCGGATACGAACCAGGCAAAGCTTCCGGTGACCATCTTGTATGGTGGGGCTTCTGGGGTCTCGAAGATAGAGGGAATCAACAAAACAAAGTTTCACGGCGGCTGGTGGTCGAGAGAGGTGAGGCTGGAGGTGGCCGGAGAGGCGGTGGATTCATCGGAGAAGAAGAGAGAACCAGAAAGTTCTAGAGAGAAGGGAGAACAAGAGACCAAGACAGAGAGAGAGAGTCTCGTGAAAAATGAGGGGTCGGGGGAGGGTAGTTGGGATTTAATTTAGGAAATAAAATCTGGACCGTTGATCTCATTTGATCAACGGCTCAGATTAGATCGGAGCTGGACCGGGTAATTAAATTGGGTGTGGGTCGGGTCTAAGTTGAAATTGGGTTGGGAAATTTGGGGGTTAGAATTAAAATCTGAATGGGCCATAATTGTAATGAGATGAGGCTACATGTTAAATAGCCTAGTTCTCCCTTTTTATTTTATAAAAATAGTTAAAATGATTTTAAAAATAAATTAAAAATACTGAACTAATTAATAATGTATAAATATTAATCTAAAAATACTGGAAATAATTTTATAATTATAAAATGCAATTAATTGTAAAATAGGCTATAATTGCAATTATATGCAATTTAGCTTTAAAAATTCCAAACAAATGTGTAAAAAATATGCAAAATTTATTTAAACTATATTTTAGTATAAACATGAGAAATAAAAATGAATTATTCACCAAAATGATAATTTTGGGAATAATTATTGAATTTTGTAGTATTAAAATAGACAATAAATTGGTTTTAAAAAATTTTTTTTTTTTAAAAAAAAAACTTGGAAAAATACCAAAACACTTGGGTATGCTCATATATGCATATATATGTCATTTTGAAAGTATTTTGAGTATAAAAAAAAATACCTAGGGAAAAATTGGGTATCAACAGTGGCCGATGCTTTGAGCCGAAATGCGGTGAGTATGGGGAGTTTGGCGTATATTCCAGTTGGGGAGAGACCTCTCGCAGTTGATGTTCAGGCTTTTGCCAATCGGTTCGTGAGGTTGGATATTTCGGAGCCCAGCAGGGTATTGGCTTGTGTGATTCTCGGTCTTCCTTATATGAGCGCATCAGAGAGCGTCAGTATGATGATCCTCATTTGCTTGTCCTTAAGGAAAGAGTTCAGCGTTATGATGCCAGAGATGTGACTATCGGATGATGGGGTGTTGAGGATGCAGGGCCGGATATGTGTGCCTAATGTGGATGGGCTTCGGGAGTTGATTCTGGAGGAGGCCCATAGCTCGCGGTATTCCATTCATCCAGGTGCTGCGAAGATGTATCAGGATCTGAGACAACATTATTGGTGGAGAAGAAAGAAGAAAGAAATTGTGGGATTTGTAGCTCGGTATCTCAATTGTCAGCAGGTGAAATATGAGCATCAGAGACCGGGTGGCTTGCTTCAGCGGATAGATATTCCAGAGCGGAAGTGGGAGCGGATCACCATGGACTTTGTAGTTGGGCTCCCACAGACTTTGAAGAAGTTCGATTCTATCTGGGTAATTGTGGATCGGCTGACCAAGTCCGCGCACTTCATTCCTATCTGTACTACTTACTCTTCGGAGCGGTTGGCAGAGATATATATTCGGGAGATTGTTCGTTTGCATGGTATCCCAGTTTTCATCATTTCAGATCGGGGCGCTCAGTTTACTTCACAGTTTTGGAGGTCTGTACAGCGAAAGTTGGGTACTCAGGTTGAGTTGAGCACATCTTTTCACCCTCAAACGGACAGGCAGTCCGAGCGTACTATTCAGATACTGGAGGACATGTTACACGCTTGTGTCATTAATTTAGGAGGGTCATGGGATCAGTTTCTACCGCTCGCAGAGTTTGCTTATAACAACAGTTACCAGTCGAGTATTCAGATGGCTCCATATGAGGCTTTGTATGGGAGGCGGTGTAGATCTCCAGTTGGTTGGTTTGATCCGGGCGAGGCCAGGCTATTGGGTACAGATTTGGTGCAGGATGCTTTAGACAAAGTGAAGGTGATTCAGGAGAGGCTTCGTATAGCGCAGTCCAGACAAAAGAGCTATGCTGACAGGAAGGTTCGGGATATGTCCTACATGGTTGGTGAGAAGGTTCTGTTGAAGGTTTCACCCATGAAGGGTGTTATGAGATTTGGAAAGAAGGGTAAATTGAGTCCGCGGTTCATTTGGCCTTTTGAGGTACTTAGAAGGATTGGGTATGTGGCTTATAAGCTTGCTTTTCCACCCAGCTTGTCGAGTGTGCACCCGGTATTTCATGTTTCTATGCTCCGGAAGTATATTGGGGATCCGTCTCATGTTCTGGATTTCACAACGGTTCAGTTGGAGGGTGATCTAACTTATGATGTGGAGCCAGCAACTATTTTGGTGGTCAGGTTCGAAAGTTGCGATCAAAAGATATGTTTCTTGACTCGTTCGAGGACGAACGTTTGTTTAAGAGGGGGAGGATGTGATGACCCGGCCGGTCGTCTCATGAGTTACCGCTCCGTTTTCCCCATTTCTGCTTCTATTTGCTTTGTTTTTCGGTTCTATAGGTGATCGGGTTGGTTGGCTCGGGTTCGGAAAGGTTTTGAGAAGGTTTGAGACACTTAGTCTCTTTTAAGAAAGCTTAAGTTGGAAAAGTTAACCGGATGTTGACTTATGTGTTAGAGGGCTCGGATGTGAGTTCCAATGGTTCGGATAGCTTCGGGAGATGATTTGGGACTTAGGAGCATGATCGGAATGTGTTTTGGAGGTCCGGAGTAGATGTAGGCTTGAATTGGCAAAAATGAGTTTTTGGTGTTTTCCGATTGATAGGTGAGATTTTGATATAGGGGTCGGAATGGAATTCCGAAAGTTGCAGTAGCTTCGTTATGTCATTTGGGATGTGTGTGCAAAATTTCAGGTCATTCGGACGTGGTTTGGTATACCTTTTGATCAAAAGCGGAATGCGGAAGATCTTAGAACCTTAGGCTTGAATTCGATGTGTTTTGGTTGTTTGGATGTTGTTTGAGGTGTTTTGAAGGTTGGTACAAGTTTGAATGGTAGTATAAGGCTTGTTGGTGCTTTTGGTTGAGGTCCCGGGGGCCTCAGGGTGATTTCGGGTGGTTGACGGAAAGAATGGAAATTGGATTGGCAGCTGAAGTTGTAGTCTGCTGTCATAACCGCACCTGCGGCTGGGGGACCACAGGTGTGGGCTCGCAGAAGCACAGAGGGAGCCGCAAATGCGGCCAAGTGGAAGGCAGGCTGGGATCGCAGGAGAGGTCGAGGAGGCGCACTTGCGATGGCGCAGGTGCGATGTTTCAACCGCAGATGTGGAAATGGTCGAGTAAGTGAAAATCGCAGGTGCGGCGCTTGGGACCGCAGAAGTGGTCATGCAGGTGCGACCTCTGGACCGCAGGTGCGAAAAGCCTGGGTCAGAATGTTTATATTTCTTCCTTCGCGGTTTTCAGAGGGTTTCACCATTTTTAAACACGAATTTTGGAGCTTTGGGCGATTTTGGAGAGGGAATTCAAGGAGACTTCATTGAGGTAAGGTCTTGGACTATGAAAACTCGTTTCTATGGTATTAATTCACGGATTAGAGCTGTAATTAAGGTTAGAATTTGAGAAGCTAGGGCTTGGAAACTTAGGCCTTTGATTGAGAATTTGAACGACCATTTGTGGACGAATTTTGGAACTTTTGATATGTATGAACTCGTGGGGAATTAGATATCTAATGATGTAAAATTTATCGAATTCCGAGACGTGAGCCCGGGGGTCGGGTTTTAGTAATTTCGGAATTTCATTATTTTTCAATTTTTTTTCGAGTGGGCTTTGTCCCTTTAGCATAATTTGATGGTTACGTTCTGATTTTGGTAGATTCGGAGCATCCGGAGGCCGATTCCAGGGGCAAAGGCATCGAGAGCTAGAGTTTGGGCCGAATTGAGGTGAGTAATGATTTTAAATGTTGTCCTGAGGGTATGAAACCCCAGATTACTCAGCGTTAGGCTATGTTGAGGTGACGTACATGCTAGATGACAAGCGTGGGTTCGTGCACCGTTGGAGATTGTGACTTGGTCCATCCCGAATGACTGTTTTACTGCGTATTTGATTGCAAATTGTCTGATAGTGTTATGTTTTGGCTAAATGCCATATTTGGGCTTCATGCCAACTGTTTGGACCCTTAGGAGATATTTTCTCCTATTTTCCTCACTGTTTTGACTTTATACTTGCACTCAGTCATACAATATGTTACTGTTTTCATAACTCAGCCATGTTTACCCTGTTTTAAACACCTTAAATGATATCTTTAAAAGATATTTCTGAGCTGAGCATAATGTTTTACTATTGCCCGAATGGCTTATGAGATTCTGACTGAGTAAGGCCGAGGGCCTGTGTTATGAGGATACTTTTGGGTCGGGCTGCACGCCGCAGCGTTGATACACTGATTATGATTATGAGGCCGAGGGCCTGAGATTTCTACGCCACGAGGTGGCTTGTTTATATGAGGATGAGATCCTAGTGATTACGCCACGAGATGGCTTGATATTGCGCTTGGGCCGTAAGGGGCCCCTTCCGGAGTCTGTACAGCCCCAGTGAGTGCGGGTACCCATTGTGATATGAGATATAGCCCGAGGGGCTGATATTGTTCTACGTTATTGCCCGAGGGGCTGATTCGGTTGTTATTGTGCCCGAGGGGCAGTTCTTATGTGTTTACCTTTTCTAGCTGCTTCCCTTTAATTGTTTAACTGCTTAAAAGAGTGTTTTATGAGTTTTCACTGTTTAATTGTGTTTACTGATTTTGTTCTGCCTCTTATAGCTTATTGTTATGTTTAACGTGATTTTATATTGCTCAGCCTTCATTTATTGTTATTACTCACTGAGTTGGAGTACTCACTTTACTCCCTGCACCCCTGTGTGCAGATTCGAGCGCTACAGGTCCTGCTAGCGAGGGTTGAGAGCTGTCCAGTAGATTTCCGGAGATTCACTAGGTAGCTGCCCGGCAATTCGCAGCCTAGTGCATTCTCCCTCTATGTTATTTCCTTCTGTTTCAGTTGTATAGTAGTGGAGTAGACTTTCAGACTTGTAGTATTTTAGATGCTCATGACTGGTGACACCCCGATGTCGGGCTGTGTTGGTTTTAATTTCGCAATTCGTACTGTTTGCTATATATTTTCGGATTTTGATTATGTTAATGACTTAGTATTTATTATTTTAATTGCTTAAAGTGAATTGGAAGTATGTCGGCTGGCCTTGTCTTCACGAGAGGCGCCATCACGACCGGGTCCGGGTTTAGGGTCGTGACACTAAAGTTGACCGGATGATTTGCATAGTAAGAACGCTCAGGCTTTCTTTTTACGCACGCACGAGTGGCCCCTCGTCTTTTCTTGTTTTACAAATGCTAAATACATAAACAACCCCTATACTTGTCAGCTTTTTTCACTTTTGACACTATAATTTAACTTCTTGTTATTGAATACCCACACTACTTAAAATATGTACCTTACCACAATTTTCATTCAATCCTTTTTTGGTTTAAACTTTATTTGGTATTGTCAATTTTATTTACATAAAAGATACTTCCTCGTCCCAATTTGTATAATAATTTTCTTTTTTAGTCAGTCCCAAAAAGTAACTATTTCATATTTAGTAAAATTCAACTTTAAACTTTTTATTTTACTCTTAATGAGATAATTATAACCAAATAAATTTTTAGCGATTAGCCAATACTTATTTTTGTCCTGAAATTTTAAACTAAAAATCTAAACTTCAGAAAAATAAAAAATTAAACTGAAAAACTAAAATCCAAGACGTACAGGCTAATTCCTAAATAACATCTCTTATCTCTTTAGTGCGGGGGCTTTTGCTTCCTTAATTGCTTTCACAGGCCCTCGTTGCGAGGCCCAATAGCAAGATTGAAAAAGAAAGTAACTATTTTTAAAAGTATGTTCTATTTGCAAGTATTAATTTGATGATATTTTGTTCAAGGGAAAAACAAAAAGTTAATAACTAACAACGTGATGGGAGGCAAAGGTTTTATAGGAGTAACTTGAGATTATATATTAAGTTGATGGTTAACTTGCAGACAGAGGCGCACCTATGTATTGAGCAGAGGGGTCACGAACCCTGTTAATTCCGTAACGTTTTTTGATATATATATATATATATATATATATATATATATATATATATATATGTATCTTGAAAACGATTACATATTTTACTTGAAACCCTTAAGATCAAAAGTCCGATGGGGTACTGGTTGATCGCAATCATCTCATTTGCCCTGTTATCTTTAAATCTTGGGTCGACTCTGCTTGCAGAATTAGTATTTTTTCTTCTTTTAATTCCTTCATAAAATCTAAAACAGAAGCTATCTCATTTCAATACAGAAAAAGAAAAGAAAAAGAACTGAGAAGCTATAGCTGGAAATAAGAAGGGAAAAAAAGAATAATAAACTTTTTTATCATCGTAAATTTTGTCAGCATCTAAATTAAAGAAAAGGCGCTCTACATTAATATTGTATTTAATGGTGATTTTATTTTCAGTGAGGTAAATATTCAATTAATTTTCGAAAGGCTTCAACAGAGTCGAGTCACTTCATATTTTGTGGGACAAAAGTAACAGTCACTTCATATTTCCCATTTAACTTTTCTTTTTCCTAGAATTAAAAAGCAAAAAAAAGGAAAAAATTACGAAGAAAACACTAGATTCTTTTAAAAATGGCATTATTTATTTCTTGGAATTGGGTCAAACTTGGTAGGTTATGTGAAGCTAAGCGATAAGGAGACAGGATATGGCTGTGTATATACTTTTTTAATTCGCCAAACTTTAAACATTTCTATTCGTGGAAAAAGATTTAAGTTTTATATGCAGTACTTTTTTTAAAAATAAACTATTATTATAGTTCAGTATGTTATAACAAGTTAATTATCATTGTTACAAGGTGACCTATTATTGCTCATTATTAAAATATTTTACTTGTATTTTTTTTTTACGAGTGACAACTCATTTGTTTACAACAACAACAACAACAACCCACTGAGATACCACATGTGGGGTCTGGGGAGGGTAGTGCGTACGCAGACCTTACCCCTAGTCCGGAGGAGTAGAGAGGCTGTTTCCGGTAGACCCTCGGCACAAGAAGGAAAGAGACAATGTACCGGTAGCAGCAAAGGAATCCTAACCGATAACACCAGCAACGCAATAACCAGAAAATAGAGAGCAAAGTATTAACACTAAGCATCAACAAAGGCAATACTACATACGCAAGGGAATAATATGTACATACAGGACCGCTAAACATACTATAGCCTAACTTTCGACCCTAAACAAGTATTAAGAACACAACTGAAGCCCCTAGCAGCCTAAAACAAGACACTATCACACTAGCCTCCTATCTCCTAACCTACAACCCTAGTGCTCGACCTCCACAACTTCCTATCAAGGGCCATGTCCTCGGAAATCTGCATCCGCACCATGTCCTGCCTGATCATCTCTCCCCAATATTTCTTTGGCCGCCCTCTACCTCTCCTCATACCCGTCAAGGCCAGCCGTTCATACCTCCTCACCGGTGCATCCAGGCTTCTCCTCTTCACATGCCCGAACCATCTAAGCCTAGCTTCCCGCATCTTGTCTTCCATGGGAGCCACACCCACCTTCACTCGAATAACGTCAATCCTAATCTTATCTAGCTTAGTGTGTCCACACATCCATCTCAGCATCCTCATCTCTGCAACTTTCATCTTTAAATAAATTTTTTATTCCCTCGGCGTGTATAACTTAAACTTCTTAAACAATGTATAACATGCATCTGCAAAGCATGGACGAAGAAAGTATTTCTTAAACAATTCAGAAATCAAGCAGAATCAAATTCTAAAACCAGATTCTTATTATTTTGTGTATCAACGTCATATATGCCTATAAAGGGTGGAGTCAGAACTTGAAGCTTATAGATTTAGGATTATATCCCTTTCAAGTTATTAGATTTATGAACTAATAATCTATACAATTAAATAGATTTCTTTAATAAATAAAAAATTTCAATTCGGCCGAATCTATATTTAAGGGTAGATCCGCCGCTGCATGCAAACATTCTCTTCAAACCTCACATGTAAGAGAGCAAATAAAATAAGAGAGTTGGAAGAGAACAAATATGTGTCGTTTTATTGTGTGCGCATGCATGCAAAGAGACGTGTGTGAATGACAAAATTTGGAGTTATTGTAGTATTTTTTTTTCACTCAAAAATTGGAGTAGATAGCAGATTTTCTTTTGCGTACAAGTCCGTGCACTTTTAATTGTTATAAAAAAGCATCTAAAGAATGACAAAAAAATTGAGAATGTGAAATGAAAGTGATTGGGAAAGCATAAGAACAGTGGTCCTTCTTCATTTTACGTTTCTCATGTAAAGATTTGTGAGTCTTGGTTTTTAATGCTAATAATTCCAACAATTTTTTTGTATTCAGCTTCGTTTGCTACAGTACCACTAGCTTCTCTTTCTATAGTTCTCTTTCTCACTTCGTTTTACGTGTTGTCTCCTTGTTCCCTTTCTAGTAAGATTTTATCTGCCGAAAGAAATTGTAATTACCCTAGACTCTGGAGGGCTTACCAACTAGATAGATGAGTGGATAGGAAATCTATAAATATGGATACTAGTTTTAAGAGTGTTGGGATCAGAAATAACAAGGCATCATGCGGAAGCAACCTTAACGATAACAATCAGACAACAAAGAACAATAAACTTAAAGAAGCATAATACTTTGATATATGTTTGGTCAAGTGACCTACATATGATTTACTAATATAAAAGAGGAAAAAAATTATGAGAGAATAAATGCTTCCTCATAAACCGAACTCTCGTAAGGAATAGATTGTGGATTCTATGTTATGTTTTTTCTAGGAAGGAGAGATCCTAAATTTACAAAGGTCCAAATTTTTCTCCAAGAAAGGGATCTATATTTTCCTTTTAGGAAAAGTAAAATCAATTATGGTAAACCGTTTTTCTTCCTTTACAAAAAATATAAAAAAAAAAATCAGGACAAAATTCTAACATAGTGTCCATATGAACTAGTTGGTGTACAAAGTTTGGTTAAATAAAATCTTTTGACCATAAAAAAATATTGCTTCTGCGAATAATACAGAAATTTAAATTTACTTAATAATTTTTATCAGTTAATATACATTAAATCAGGATCATTTCAAAGTTACTAATCCTAGCCAATCGCCATGAGATTAATTTTTTCTTTATTTTTGTTTTTATAGATTTATATTCCTTTTTTCTTTGGCCAATCCAACCACTTCTGATCGTGTTGTCCAACTTGTTGTAAGCACATAATTTGTACTAACAAATAAGAGAGATATATCTTTATTTCTTTTTTCTTGAGCCGAGAATCTTATATACGGTCGAAATCGGGTATGCCCAATTTCCCGGGCTCGAGGGGTCACCTTAAGTCTGAGTTCAGGATGGATCAAGTTCGAGCTCGATAGACCAGGCTCGAGCTCGATGACATAATACAAGGCTTGAAGAACTAAGTGTTCGAGGAACGACGAAGCCTAATATGACTGGCCTCGAGATAATGACGTTATGGATTGATAACAGAATGAGCAAGATTCCTGCCATGTCCCCAAGATCGTGGCGTAAATCTCGGAATAGATTTGTACGAATCCGTACTAGACGGTTAGGCAGCTGTCCCAATAAGATTCTTTACTGTAAATAGAAATGTACATTATTTAGGGTTACCCTATTATAGAAAGGGGACCCCAATCATTTTGTAAACGTTATCAATCATTGACAAAGAATATACTCTCTTACATTTTTCGCTCATTGTTCATCAGAATTGTCCTTTAGCTTTATTATTCTTGCTTTACTGTTCTTGATTCATCTCGAGGTCAGTTTGGCTCGAGGTCGAGACTGATCTACATTCTGGTTTGGTTTTACTTATTTCTTTCATTTATACTTCAGATTTCTTGGTTATTAATTAGTATTGAACTTAATCACGTATGTTTAAACCATAAATTAAATTTAATTGTTACTCATATTTTCGAGATAAATAGTTTGGCGCCCACCGTGGGGCTAAAGATAATAGTGATTATTTTGGTACTGATTCTGATAACACACATTATTTTCACACTTGTTCTTGTCAAGAATTTTTTGCTTTCAGGATAAAATACGTCAAACTCGCAAAACGCACCTATACAGAACGATGAGGTTATTGGATTTCATGGGAAAAATAATAATGTAGGGGTTGGTGTACCACTGATTAACCCTGTGAAAGTGCCAAATGGGGAGCCAGTCGATGTCAGTTCGCACATTACTTTGGATGCGGATTTAGGCGCGGACCCCGGAGGAAGTGTACGCAAAGAAGCCCGGTCTGGTGGCCAAGGAACACAAGGTCTAGGAGACGGGGAAATCAGCCTCCAAGTAATATTCGAGATGCTACAAGCTTAACAAGTTTTTATCGCTCAGCTTCAGAGTCAGCACAAAACTCCAAGTATAGTCGAACCAGAAAACACTCGATGTACTGAGCCGATACCGGAAAGATCAAACGATAATGGCTCGGGGACTGATCCCACTATTATGAGGATGTCGAGGAACTCACCAAGAGAATCGAGTACGGGGAGAAGGAGATTGAGGATAATGACAAGAAAGTTGAGACTTATAACTCCCGTATTAATCAAATACCGGGGGCACCCCCGGTCTTGAAAGGTTTAGATGCCAAAAATTCATACAAAAACCATTCCCTCATTAAGCAACTCCGATGCCTATTCCTAAAAAGTTTCGCATGCCCGATATACCCAAATACAACAGGACAACTGACCCTAATGAACATATTACCTCATACACTTGCGGGATTAAAGGAAACGACCTGAACGATGATGAGATCGAATCAGTATTGTTGAAAAAATTTGGAGAGACTTTGTTGAAAGGAGCCATGATTTGGTACCACAACTCGCCCCTGAACTGTATCGATTCGTTTGTTATGTTAGCAGACGCTTCGTGAAAGCACATGCCGGGGCCATAAAGGTGGCGACGAGGAAATTGGACATTTTTAAGATAAGACAGAGGAACGACGAGATGTTAAGGGAGTTCGTGTCCCGGTTTCTGATGGAGCGAATGGAATTACCTTTGGTCTCGGATGACTGGGCAGTACAGGCTTTTATGCAGGGTTTGAGCGAGCGGAGTTCGATCGCGTCACGATAATTAAAGCAGACTCTGATTGAGTACCCAGCTGTGACGTGGTCAGATGTGCATAATCATTACCAATCGAAGATCAGGGTCGAGGATGACCAGTTGGGAGCCCCCTCGGGTTCAGTTCATTCTAATAGATCGGTAGCTACGCCCTCGAGGGATACAGATAGGGAATCAATATCAAACAAGGAGTGGTACCAGCCATATGTCGATCGGAGGAACAACGGGTCGTGGCGCAACATCCCTTGGAACGATCGGAGAAGTGATCGGGGTCAAAGTTCTCGGGGACTCATGAGTAAGAATGATTTTGATAAGCGTACCGACCCTACGGAAGCACCTCGATTGTCAGAGTATAATTTCAGTGTAGATGCATCGGGGATCGTGTCAGCTATTAGAAGAATCAAAGACACCAGGTGGCCCAGGCCTATACAAACTGATCCTACTCAAAGGAATCCGAACCTGATGTGTAAATATCATGGAACACGTGGCCATAGAACGGAAGACTGCAGGCAGCTGAAGGAGGAGGTAGCTCGGTTGTTCGACGAGGATCATCTTCGAGAATTTCTCAGCGATCGAGCTAAGAACCACGTCAGGAAAGAGATGCAAACAGAAAAAATGAGCAGGAGGAACCGCAACACGTGATTCATATGATCGTGGGCAGTGTCGATGTTCCACAAGGGCCTATATTCAAACTCACCAAGGTGTCGATCACCAGGGATAAAAGGACTCGGAGCTATGTGCCCGAGGGCGTCCTATAATTCGATGACAAGGAAGCGGAAGGCATACCTCAGCCGCACAATGACGCCCTGGTGATTTCTATTTTGTTAAATAAAATTCAAGTTAAACGTGTTCTAGTGGATCCAGGTAGCTCGGCAAACATAATCAAATCGAGGGTCGTAGAGCAGCTCGGCCTTCATGACCAAATTGTACCTGCATCCTGAGTCCTAAATGGCTTCAACATGGCAAGCGAAACAACAAAGGGGAAGATAATCCTACCGGTGAATGTGGCCGGGACCATCCAGGATACAAAATTCCATGTCATCGAAGGTGACACGAGGTATAATGCACTTCTCGGGAGGCCATGGATACATAACATGAGGGCACTACCTTCAACCCTTCATCAAATGATGAAGTTCCCAGCAGCGAATGGTGTGAAAATGGTTTACGGAGAATAGCACGCTGCAAAAGAGATGTTTGCAGTCGAAGAGGCGATACCGATACCAGCGCCTTCGATCTTGGAAAAATCGAGCACCAAAGATAAGCAGACGGCCAAATAGCAATCACCGATCCCAGCCTCGACCAAACCAAAAGAACAGGTAATCGAAGAAGAAGAAGAGGATCTCCTTACTCCTCAAACTTTCGTCGTTCCCGAAGAGTCCGATGCAACTAAATCGACGGTCGAGGAACTGGAGCAGGTCATACTAATCGAATACATGCCCGAGAGAAAGTTATACCTGGATACGGGGTTAACCCCCGAACTTAGGAAAAAACTCATTCAATTTCTTATTGATAATATGGATTATTTTGCTTGGTCCCATTTAGACATGACGGGAGTCCCACCGAAAATAACAACACACCGGCTAAGCCTCGACCCCAAGTTCAAACCGGTAAAGCGAAAAAGGAGGCCCCGGTCCGAGATGAAGCATGCATTCATTAAGGATGAGGTAACCAAAGTTCTTAAAATAGAGTCTATTCGGGAGGTAAAATACCCCGAATGGTTAGCCAACGTCGTCGTAGTTCCTAAAAAGGAAAACAAACTTAGAATGTGCATAGATTACAAGGATTTAAACAAAGCATGTCCAAAAGACTCTTTTCCATTTCCTAACATCGATCGCATGATCGATTCCACGGCCGGCCACGAGATTCTAACTTTTCTCGACGCCTACTCCGGGTACAATCAAATTCAGATGAACCTGGAGGACCAGGAGAAGACCTCGTTTATCACTAAGTTTGGAACATACTGTTACAATGTAATGCCCTTCGGGCTAAAAAATGTTGGATCTACATACCAACGCCTTGTTACCAAGATATTCGAGGAACAGATAGGTAAATTAATAGAAGTTTACATTGACGATATGTTGGTTATGTCCCTGCGCGCAGAGGACCATTTAACTTATTCATAGGAAATATTCAAAATCTTAAGGAAATACAACATGAAGCTTAACCCGGAAAAATGTGCCTTCGAAGTTGGCTCAGGCAAGTTCCTCGACTTCATGGTATCTAACCGGGGGATCGTGATCAACCCTGATAAGATCAAGGCCATCAAGGATATCACTATCATAGATAATGAGTGAAAGTCGTACAAAGGTTAACATGATGAATTGCCGCCTTAGGTCGATTTATTTCGAGGTCATCGGATCGAAGCCATAGATTCTTTTCGTTGCTCAAAAAGAAAAAGGATTTCGCATGGACCCCGAAATGCCGGCAAGCGTTGGAAAATTTAAAGCGATACTTATCGAGCCCACCTCTGCTTCAGACATCGAAGGTAGACGAAAAGCTTTACTTGTATTTGGCAGTGCCCAAGATAGCGGTAAGTAGGGTACTGGTTCGAGAAGAGCAAGGTACACAATTCCTTGTTTATTATGTAAGTCGAACTCTAGGTGATGCTGAAACTAGATATCCACACTTAGAAAAATTGGAACTTGCATTAATAAGCGCATCTAGAAAGTTAAAGCCATATTTCAAGTGTCACCCAATATGTGTGGGAACTACTTACCCCCTTCGAAATGTTTTGCACGAGCCCGAACTATCGGGCCGGCTGGCCAAATCGGCCGTCAAACTTGGCGGGTACGATATCGAATATCAACCCCGTACGACCATCAAGTCTCAAATCTTAGCTGACTTCGTGGTAGATTTTACACCGACCCTCGTACCCGAAGTGGAGAAAGAACTTCTGCTCAAATTGGGTACATCATCAGGGGTATGGACCCTTTTCACGGACGGAGCCTCGAATGTGAAAGGGTCCGGGCTTGGCATTGTTTTGAAGCTACCAACAGGTAGTATTATTAGACAATCTATCAAAACTTCTAGGTTGACTAATAACGAGGCCGAGTATGAGGCCATGATTGCAGGTCTCGAGTTAGCTAAAAGCTTGGGGGCAGAAGTCATTAAAGCCAAGTGCGATTCTCTGTTGGTCGTAAATCAAGTAAATAAAAGCTTTGAAGTTCGAGAGGATAGGATGCAAAGATATTTGGACAAGCTACAGGTAACTTTGCACCGCTTCATGGAATGGACTCTAGATCATGTGCCACGAGAACAAAATAGCGAGGCCGACGCACTTGCTAATCTGGGGTCATGGGTTGAAGAAGATGATATTGTCCCGGGGACTGTCGTCCAATTATCGAGGTCTGTAGTTGAAGAGGGTCATGCCGAGATAAATTCTACAAGTTTGACTTGGGATTGGAGGAATAAGTATATCGAGTATTTGAAAAATGAAAAACTCCCATCGGATCATAAAAGTCGAGGGCCATACGAACCAAGGCTGCTATGTTCACATTAGATGAAGATGGAACATTGTACAGGAGGACGTTCGATAGACCATTGGCAGTATGTTTGGGTCCGGGGGATACCGATTATGTTCTACGAGAAATCTACGAAGGCACTTGTGGGAATCACTCCGGCGCCGAGTCTTTAGTTCTCAATGTTATTAGAGCAGGGTATTACTCGGATAGCATGGAAAAAGACGCTAAGGAGTTTGTCAAAAGGTGTGATAAATATCAAAGGTTCGCTAATGATTCATCAGCCCGGCGAGCAATTACACCCAATCCTGTCCCCGTGGCCTTTCATGAAGTTGGGAATGGACATAGTCGACCCTCTGCCAACGGCCCCAGGTAAGGCTAAATTCATTTTGTTTATGACTGATTATTTTTCTAAATGTGTGGAAGCACAGGCCTTCGAGAAGGTCAGAGAAAAGGAAGTTATTGACATCATCTGGGACCACATCATATGTCGGTTCGGGATACCTGCCGAGGTTATATGTGACAATGGAAAGCAATTTGTCGGCAACAAGGTAACAGAGTTCCTCGAAGAACACAAAATAAAGAGGATCTTATCAACACCATACCACCCAACCAGGAATGGACAGGCCGAGTCAACAAGCAAAACTATCATTCAAAACCTAAAGAAAAGGTTGGACGATGCAAAAGGAAAATGGAGAGAAGTTATACCCGAGGTCCTTTCGGCATATCGAACGACATCGAAGTCCAGCTCGGGGGCTACTCCATTTTCTTTGGTATATGGCTCCGATGCCTTAATCCCTGTCGAGGTCAGAGAACCCAGCGCCAGGTTTCGACATGCATCAGAGGAGTCAAATCATGAGACTATGAATACTAGCCTCGAGCTATTAGATGAAAAACGGGAAGGTGCACTTTTTCGGATGGCCGGACAGAAACAAAGAATAGAGAGATATTATAATAGAAGGACTAACCTTCGATATTTCGGAATCAGGGACTTAGTTCTACGGAAGGTCACCCTCAATACTCGAGACCCGAATGAAGGGAAATTGGGCCCGAATTAGAAAGGCCCGTACCAAGTCATCGGAGTTGTCGGTAAAGGATTTTACAAACTTGGCACGATGGGAGGCGAACAATTGCCGAGCAATTGGAATGTATCCTTACTCAAACGATACTACTGCTAAGGTATGATTTCCTCTTTGTTCAATTGAAGTTAAAACTAACTCATTGCAGGTGTTCGATCGAGGACATCGAAGACACCCTTTTCTACATGAAGATCTTAGGTTTTAAATCACGCGTTGCACTCCTTTTCCCTTAGATCGGATTTTGTCCCAAATTGGTTTTACCGGCAAGGTTTTTAACGAGGCAAAAACTATGTGCTACCTGAGGAGAACTCAACAGTATCCAAGGCTTCTTTTCAATCAACCTCGAATACTGGGGGGCATCACCCTCGGAGATGGTATTTTCAAGGAAAATACATCACGCCAGAGAGGGCCTCGATAGGAAAACTTTGTAATGGGCCAAACGGTCAGATGAACCGTGTCCATGTAGAATATTCAAGCCCCGACAGCAAAACATGTACGCATGTGTCAATTATTCAAAGAAGCATTCTTTCTATATCAAAACACTTTGTGTCTCAAGAAATTTGCTATTATACGAACATCATACTTGTGATCTTGTGAGAAACGGCTCAAGAGCCAAAACACGAAATACACTTCGAATACTCGGGGACTGTCATCGACAGTCAACTCATCCGAGTCATCCAAAACTCGAATTCATAAGACCTCAAAGAGGCATCCCCTCGATACAAAGGCCAAGGCCATCATACTCGGGGACTAACCTTTCGAACAAGTTCGAAAGGTTATTGGGAAACAAGTCCAAAAGACATACCCGAAGGCTACGGCCATATTAAAGACTACGGTCATATCAAAAGGCTACAGCCAAAATAGTATGGCTCAGAGACGTCCGACTCCCGCCATAAATTAAAGGCCTTCAAAAACTTTGAAAAACCAGTTAAATCAGGCTACCCTCGACAAAAGCAAATAATATAGAGCTTTGATAAAATCAGCCCCCGAATAATTTAAAAGCTTCGATTACATCAGCCTTCGAAAAAGCCTCAAGAGGTATCCGATTATCGTTATACCAACGGATTACAAATGAGGTTCCGATCGTTCGAACCTTTGAAAAACCCAATGAGTACAAAAACACATGCTAAGGCATAAAGAAATTTTCACTAAGTCTTTTAGCCGAATTGGGGGAAAATTTATAGCCATCCTAAAGGCCGAACTGGCCCAACTTAAAGAGCCTAAGTGCCAACATAAAAGAGCCTAAGGGCCGAAGCATATAGAGTTCGATACCTCGCTCTCATTCAACTCGAACGCAAGAGTCCCATCATCCCGAGCTCGCAACAAATCGACTTAAGATTAGCTCGAGGATTAACAAAAAACCTTAAGAGGTATTCTGTTATAAGTTCGAAGATCACCCATTGATTATTAAAAAACATAAGGGTTTGTTCTATTCAGAATCCGAGCCGACGTTCGCTTGATCATTGAAGTTATTAAAATTTTCAACAAAGTAAAGACAAAGCAGAATTCAATACAAAGCGGAGATGGAGAAAAGGAAACTCATTATATTCATATAGAGTATTTACAATGCCCACAAAGGGCCCTACACAAAAACAAAATGAAGGAACCTAATCTACATAGGGGCCACGTCCTCGGAGCTACATCTTCGGGAGCCACATCCTCGGGAACCTCCTCCTCGGGGACTCCATCCTCATCTCCCTCAACCTCAGAGCCACTCACGGAATCTTTATCATCGGAAGAAATGAGGAACTTGGCATCGGCCTCAAGTGCTTTCGCTTGGGATATTTGTGACGACCCAAAGGGTCATCACCTGTATTCCTACTCCCTCTGTACTTCTGAGGCCATGGAAACCTCATTTGGGGTTGCCTCGAGTTGTGTGCGCAGTCCGGGCGTGTAGCCGGAAAAGTTTAAATTTGAATTTGTGAGAAAAATAATAAATTCTGATGTTTTAATTTATTAAGTTTGACTTCGGTGGACGTTTTGGGCAAACGGACCCGGACTCGTGATTCGACAAACTCGGAGGGTCCGTAGGAAATTTTGGGACTTGGGTATGTGCCCGGGATCAAATTCCGAGGTCCCGAGTCCGAGGAATGAATTATTGTGTGAAATTGTTTTCTGAAAATAATTAAAGAATTTGAAAGTGTTATTTGTTCAGAAGACTGTGCTGTTGGGCTCATATTTTGGTTCCGACGCCCGGCACAAGTCTTAAATATGATTTAAGCAATTGCTGTAAAGTTTGGTTAGATTTAGACGTCGTTTGACGTGTTTTGGACTAAAACTCTAAACTTGATGCCTTATGAAAATTGGAAGGAAATCATGGGTCTTGAGGCGTAATTTGATGATTATGATGTTGTTTTGGCAATTTGATCGCACGGATGAGTTTGTAGGATGTTATTGAGTTAGTGTGTGTGCTTGGTTTGGAGCCCCGAGGGCTCGGGTGAGTTTTGAGTAGGTCCCGGGAGGCCTTAGGCTTAAAGTATCAGATGTTGCAGTGTTGCAGGCCCCAGTGCGGCCGCGGTTATTTCCGCGCGGTCCGCGCTGGAAGCCACGCGGCCGCGGTGCAGTCTGCGCGGTCCGCGTGGCCAGGTTCAGAGGGGTCCCCAGCCTTGGTTTGACCAGCGCGGTCGCGCACCAAGTTCGTGCGGTCCGCGCTGGGAGATTCAGAGAAGGCTCCAGGTGCAAGACACCAGCGCGGCCGCGCACCAAAATCGTGCGGTACGCGCTGGGTAGGTTCAGAGAGTTGTTTTCCCTCCCATCCTCGGCGTGTCCGCGGGGCATTTTTGCGCGGTCCGCGCCAGTCCTTCAGCAAAGTATATAAATCTGAGATTTTCAGTCATTTTACACTTTTTTTCGAAACCCAAAACATAAGAGGCGATTTTCCAAACGATTCTTCTCCTTCAAAACGATTGGTAAGTGATTTCTAATTTATTTTCTTTGCTTCTTAACATCTTCAAACATAATTTCAACTTCAAAACAAAGGTTTTAATGGGGGAATTTGGGAATTTAGGGTAGAACTAGGGTTTCAAAATTTGGGGGTTTTGGACCTCAATTCGAGGTCCGATTCCAAAATAACTTACATATTTGAGTTCATGGGGGAATGGGTAAACGGATTTTGGTTCAAACCTCGGGTTTTGACCATGTGGGCCCGGGGGCATTTTTGACCTTTTGGGGTAAATGGATGAAAAAGCTATAATTAGTCATTGGGTTTGATTTGTTTAGCACATATTGATATCATGAAGTCCTTGTTGCGTAGATTTGGTTGAGTTGGAGCCGAATTCGAGAGGGAAAGCGGTTGTGGAGGATTGTATTGGCCGTGGAAGTTGAGATAAGTGTTTGGTTTAACCCTAGCTTGAGGGAATAGGAGTCGAGTCTTGTTTGCTAATTGCTAAATGATCGAGTATGATGTATAGTCATGGTGATGAGTTCCTATACATTGGGGTCTAGCATGACCGTGAGTCCTTCTATGTGAGTTGTTTGGATGTTGTTTTGCTTTCCATGCTATTAATGGCTTCTATACGTGGTAAACACCTTGTGAAAGATATTGTGATTGTGGAACTTCGTGGAGCATTGGCTCGGTCTGAAATACAAATGGTAAGGGTATCTGAACTGAGAAATGCCTTAGAGCTTGACACGAGTGCTAATGAGAGTTAGGATATAAAAATGAAAGAAAAAGAGAAATAACGATTACTCTTGCATGGTTGTTATTGGTTGTTTATGTATTCTTGTTGGGATCTCTTTCCAAATACTTGTTTACTCCCTTGCCCTTTATTTGTGACTGTTGCTTGGGCAAGGTTGAGAGGTATACATTACGGATCGGGTTGCACGCCGCAACAATGTTATATGTGGATCGGGTTGCACGCCGCAACAATGTTATATGTGGATCGGGTTGCACGCCGCAACAATGTCATATGTGGATCGGGTTGCACGCCGCAACAATGTTATATGTGGATCGGGTTGCACGCCGCAACAATGTCAGATGTGGATCGGGTTGCATGCTGCAACAATGTTATATGTGGATCGGGTTGCACACAGCAACAGTGATAATTGTGAGTCGGGTTGCACGCCGCAACAGTTATTGATGCAAACGTGTTTAGTGTCGGTATTAGTTTCTTGTTCACTTTAAATTGTAAGTGGCACCTATTTGATTACTTCGGATTTACTGTTACTGTTGTTATCTCCCCACAGCATGTTTCCCCCCTCCCATATTTCTAGTGGTTTGGTATTTTGCATCCGTTGTATATTTATAACTGCACAGGTTTATGTGGTGTCCAGTCTAGCCTCGTCACTACTTCGCCGGGGTTAGGCTAGACACTTACCAGCACATGGGGTCGGTTGTGCTGATGCTACACTCTGTGCATTTTTGCACAGGTCCAGGTATTGAGCAGCAGTTGCAGCATTAGCACGGGGGCGCACCTTCAGTCCAGAGAGACCCGAGGTAGCTTGCAGGCGTCCTCAGGCCTGGCGTCTCTTCTCTATACCCTCTTTTAGACTGTTTCCTCCTTGTCTCGAGACAGACAGCTACTATGTTTCTTTCAGACCTTGTATTTAGTATATTCTTAGTGGTTCGTGAGTGATGTGACACCAAATCTTGGGTAGAGGCTTAGCTACCACGAGTAGGCGCCATCACGATCCCGATGGTGGGAAATCCGGGTCCTGAAAAGTTGGTATCAGAGCTCTAGGTTACATAGGTCTCACAACTCACGAACAAGCTTAGTAGAGACTGAGGGATCGGTACGGAGACGTCTGTACTTATCCCCCAGAGGCTGCCAAGTTGGGAAAAATCTCCCCTTTGTTCTTTCTTGTCGTGCGGTTTGGTTTCTCAATGCTAATTGAACTTCTACTCTGTTTCCTCGCAGAATGGCGAGAACACGCGCTACCTCATCTTCAGACCAGCAGTCTGAGCCCCAGGCAACTCCCGCTAGGGGCAGAGGACGAGGCCGTGCTAGAGGCCGAGGTAGGGGCAGAGCTCAGCCCCGAGCAGCAGCACCAGCGGCGGAGCCCCAGGTCGATTTTGACGAGGAGGTTCTGGCCCCAGTCCCAGCAGCGCCAGTGGGCCCAGCTCAGGTCCCAGAGGGGTTTATAGCCACCCCAGTTCTTCAGGACGCTTTGGTCAGATTGGTAGGCTTTGTGGAGAGCATCACTAGAGCGGGTTTGCTTCCAGTAGCACCAGCCACTTCTCAGGCTGGAGGAGGAGTTCAGACTCCTGCTACACGTACTCCGGAGCAGGTAGCTCCCCAGGCTCAGGTTCCAGTGGTTCAGCCAGCTGTGGCAGCTCAGTCGGGTATTGTGACTCAGACCGGCGATGGAGCGGCTATGTCCGCAGATGCTTTGTGGAGACTGGATAGGTTCACCAAGCTCTTCACCACCACATTCAGCGGTGCTTCTTCAGAGGACCCCCAGGATTTCTTGTATAGCTGCCATGAGGTTCTTCGGACTATGGGTATTGTGGAGATCAATGGGGTCGACTTTGCCACTTTTCGTCTAGCAGGATCCGCCAAGACTTGGTGGAGGGATTTCTGTTTAGCTACACCAGCGGGGTCGCCAGCATTGACATGGGATCAGTTTGCAGAGTTGTTTTTGGAGAAGTTTCTCCCAGTTACTCAGCGAGAGGCTCTTCGCAGGCGGTTCGAGCGTCTCCAGCAGGGCTCTATGACAGTCACTCATTATGAGACCCGGTTTATCGACCTAGCTCGCCATGCTATTGTTATACTCCCCACTGAGAGGGAGAGGGTGAGGAGATTTATTGATGGTTTGCTTCAACCGATTCGTCTCCGGATGGCTAGGGAGACTGGTAGTGAGATTAGCTTTCAGGAGGCGGCCAATGTGGCCCGCCGAGTTGAGATGGTTCTGGCACAAGGGGGTAGCCATAGAGCAGACAAGAGACCCCGTCACTCAGTTCGTTTCAGTGGTGCCTCATCTGGAGGCAGGGATTCTTATGATAGGGGTCAGCCCTCCAGGCCGTTCCAGTCAGCCCTCCAGGTTTCTCAGGGTGCCCCAAGTGATCATGGTTACCGTGGGCATCATTCTGATCAGCAGTCCCTCAGTGTACCGTCAGCTCCCATTAGCGTACCGCCACTTTAGAGTTTCCGTGGAGGTCATTCAGGTCGCCAGGGCCAGCCACAGCGTTCAGAGGGGTGTTATGAGTGTGGTGAGTATGGTCACATCAGGAGAGCTTGCCCGAGATTGAGGGGTACTCAGTCGCAGCAGCAGGGTCCCCGTCCTATGATTCAGGCACCGGATGCTCCACAGCCAGCTAGAGGTGGAGGTAGAGGCCATAGAGGCGGAGGTAGAGGCCATAGAGGTGGAGCTCAGACCAGGGGCGGAGGTCAGCTAGCAGCAGATCGACCTAGGGATTCAGTTCAGGGTGGTGGAGCCCAGCCCCGTTGCTATGCACTCCAGGCTAGGCCCGAGGCAGAGGCCTCGGATGCGGTGATCACAGGTACGGTTCTGGTTTGTGATCGAGATGCTTCAGTACTATTTGATCCAGGATCTACGTATTCATATGTTTCATCTTATTTCGCACCATGCTTGGTCATGCCTAGTGATGCTTTGGGTATTCCTGTATATGTGTCTACACCGGTGGGTGACTCTATCGTGGTCGACCAGGTCCATCGTTCGCGCGTTGTAGTGATTGGGGGTCTTGAGACCCGTGTAGACTTGTTGCTCTTAGATATGGTTGACTTTGATATCATTCTGGGTATGGATTGGTTATCACCCTATCACGCTATCTTGGACTGCCATGCCAAGACCGTGACTTTAGCCTACCGAGTATGCCTCGCTTGGAGTGGAGGGGGACTCCAGGTCATTCTACCCGTAGTGTCATATCGTACGTGAAGGCTCGACGTATGGTCGAGAAGGGATGTCTGGCCTATTTGGCCTATGTTCGTGATTCCAGTGCTACGGTACCTCCCATAGATTCTGTGCCTATTGTCCTGGAGTTTCCCGATGTTTTTCCTTCGGACCTACCGGGTATGCCGCCCGATAGAGATATCGATTTCTGTATTGATTTGGCTCCAGGCACCCAGCCCATTTCTATTCCGCCATATCGTATGGCCCCGCCGGAGCTGAAGGAGTTAAAGGACCAATTGCAGGATCTGTTAGATAAGGGTTTCATTAGACCCACTGTTTCGCCTTGGGGCGCGCCAGTGTCATTCGTCAAGAAGAAGGATGGGTTGATGCGGATGTGTGTAGATTACCGACAATCGAACAAGGTAACAATTAAGAATAAGTATCCACTGCCGAGGATTGATGATTTGTTCGACCAGCTTCAGGGTGCCAGGGTATTTTCCAAGATTGACTTGAGATTTGGCTACCACCAGTTGAGGATTAGGGCATCCGTTGTCCCTAAGATAGCTTTCCGTACTCGGTACGGGCATTACGAGTTCTTGGTCATGTCGTTTGGGTTGACCAATGCCCCGACAGCATTCATGGAGTTGATGAACTGAGTGTTCAGGCCATATTTGGACATGTTCGTGATAGTCTTTATTGATGATATTTTGGTGTACTCCTGCAGCCAGGAGGAGCACGAGCAACACCTTAGAGTGGTTCTTCAGACTCTGAGGGATAGTCAGTTATATGCCAAGTTCTCCAAGTGCGAGTTCTGGCTGAGTTCAGTAGCATTTTTGGGTCACGTTGTATCAGCTGAGGGTATTCAGGTGGACCCGAAGAAGATAGAGGCAGTCAAGAACTGGCCTAGACCAGCATCAGCTACGGAGATTCGGAGTTTCTTGGGGTTAGCAGGCTACTACCGTTGTGGAGGGGTTTTCATCTATTGCAGCTCCGATGACCAGGTTGACCCAGAAGGGTGCCCAGTTCAGATGGTCGGAGGAGTGTGAGGCGAGCTTTCAGAAGCTCAAGACAGCCCTGACTACGGCACCAGTGTTGGTCTTGCCCACAGGGTCTGGGCCTTATACCGTCTATTGTGATGCTTCCCGTATTGGACTTGGTGCAGTATTGATGCAGGATGGCAAGGTTATAGCCTATGCTTCGAGGCAGTTGAAGATTCATGAGAAAAACTATCCAGTGCATGATTTAGAGTTGGCAGCTATTGTCCACGCCTTGAAGATTTGGAGGCATTATTTGTATGGCGTTGCATGTGAGGTGTTCACTGACCACAAGAGTCTTCAGTACTTGTTCAAGCAGAAGGAGTTGAATTTGAGACAGAGGAGGTGGTTGGAGTTATTGAAGGATTATGATGTCACTATTTTATATCATCCGGGGAAGGCCAATGTGGTGGCCGACGCTTTGAGTAGGAAGTCAGCCAGTATGGGCAGTCTTGCTTATATTCCAGTCAGTCAGAGGCCGCTTCCCTTGGATGTTCAGGCTTTAGCCAATCAGTTCGTGAGACTGGATGTTTCTGAGCCCAGTCGTGTGTTAGCTTGCACGGTTGCTCGTTCTTCGTTATTGGAGCGTATCCGTGATCGGCAGTTTGACGATCCCCATTTATGTGTCCTTAGAGACACGGTGCAGCGAGGAAGTGCCAAG